>NC_039363.1:31145262-31308488 GCF_003573695.1 Papaver somniferum | reverse complement strand
TCTTTCTTTACACATGTGTAGATACACTTTACACTCTTATCACATGTCTTTTTTTGTTATCAGTGCTAGGATTGTGCCTTTGATAGCTAGATTGACATCTCCATTTTGCTGTGAGCTTAAACTGTTTTGCACATGTCACATTTGATGGAATCTGAGCTTATATTTTGACCTAGAACTTTGTAGGTACGTTCTAAGCAAACCTTCACGAGACTTAACTCGTCCACTAGGGACACTTAGTGGTTTAAAAGGCTTAGTGCATACGCTAAATGCATTCGAGAGACCAGCGACAGTGGTATAGTTAGGATTTCCTTAGTTTTGTTTTACTTGAGGACAAGTAAAATTCAGGTTTGGGGGTATTTGATGAGTGCCAAATATTGTATAATTTTATCCCTTTTTGTTGGCATTTAACTCATCTTTTGCGCAGTAATTCTACATTTTATCCCATATTCTGTATTTTCATTGTTTTCAAGAATAAATATTTTTCTTACTTAATTTTGCTTTTTTAGGTAATAAATAAAGTTTGGATGAATTGCGGAGCGAAAAGAGAAGAAAAGTAGTGAAAAGACGGGAGGAATTACGCAAGGAAGCCGCGAAGAATGTCGTGCACAAGACCAAAAGGCTAGAAGTGGGCTTGAAGAGGAAGAATTGTTCTTAAAGAAGATATGGGCTTGGCATACCCAAGGCCCAAAACCCTTACCCAAACCCATTTTCTATATCCAAGCCCGTCTCGGATTTCAGCCGTCAGATCGAAGCATTTCAGCATCCTACGGTCGCTCCATTATCGCACATCAAACTCCGAAGCCCCCGCTTTACATCACAACGCCCATCTCCATCTTGGGTCGTCCGTTTTGCTACATCCCTTCATCCGACGGTCGCTACACGCTTACCTCCGTATCGCCGTTGGATCCACCTACCATCTTCCCATCCATCGCTCCTTGTCGCAGATCATCAAACCTCGCTGAACCCGCCTAACACCCAAGTATCGAACACCCTATACCTAGCCAAACGCACCTTTCTTCTTTCTTCTCCATTTCTTCTTCCTTCAGAACCCGTACCACCACCATGTCCGTCTCCATCACCACCATCTTCTCCCCAAATCACTCCACCATCTACGCCACCAAACCAACCCTAAACCTAAGCCCATCATCACCATCACGTGCTATCTCTTTATCAACCACTAATTTCTCCAATTTCTCATCTCTCTTCTCACTGAAACCCTAGGTGAGAAATTGGGGATATAAGTGATGTTAAAGCAACAATTGGAGCATGAGATGAACGAGAAGAAGTAATTGGAGAGTGGGTCGACGAGATGGAGTGAGTATCTCAACACATTAGGTAAATCAATTTTACCTAATTTTCTGTTTTTGGGGAAAAGGGGTTGGAACCCTAATTCTGATAGGGGGAGTATATATTTGTAATGTTTTGTGTGAGAGAGGGGAGGGGATGTTCTCTGGACTAGCCAGTAGAAACTTGAAACAAAATTCATGCAATTCCAAATTTCAGTTCATCTATGCAGTTAACAGTGAAAGTTGTGCTTGTTTTGATTTATTTTGAATGTTGATTATTGTGTTTAATTTATCTTATATTATGAATGTTATTGTTATTATCATGTGTAGTATGAGCTAATTAGCAACAAGCTAAGGCTTTGATGAAGCCTTGGTGCACTGTCAAATGGTAAATTGCTAGGATAGGATGCCATATGCTTGTTTTTCTTGTGCATTGGGAAGAAAGCAGTGCTATGATTGCTTGTGATTGATTGTGCTGTCAAAAGACAGTCAATACTAGGGGTATTTCTGTTAGAAAGCTGTTTTTCTTTCCTTTCTATTGTATGCATAGGACTCAACTCAACCTAGGAATATGCTATTTGATTAGGACACAAGGTGGAATCTAAGCCTTAGCTTAGCCACAATTCCTTTCTTCAGTCATTTACAATTCCTGCTCTGCTTTTATTCACTGCTTAGTTACATTCCTTTACTGTTTTGCTTAGTTCTTGCATTCTGAAGCCTATTGTGCACTGAAGTCAGTGCACAAACTCACCTCTGCCCTTGGCTTCCAAGCCTTGGTTCTTAGCTGTTTTCTTTGCTGCTTTGCTTTACCTTGCTGCTTTGGTTCTTTACTTCTGCCACTTTGTATGCCATATTACTTTGTCTTGCTCACTGTCTCCATTGTTAGCTTAGGTTTCTCTTATAGTGCTCCCACTCCCTGTGGACTTTCCCCTGCTTTCCTTCTATTCTATAAACTTGGCCTTGTATACTTGCAAGTTTCTGTGTGTTTTCCATTGGCACACCAATGATACTATGACACTGTATAACAATAATTGAGAACAAATGTTTTCTTATTATTATGGATACGGATATTCAACAACTATGATGCTGAGTTGAACACATTCAGAATCACTAGAGTACTTGGAAGTGACGAAGATTTCGAGTAATGTTGAAGAGCCAAGGAAATCAAGCATTTGGATGAGAATCTACAAAGTTTATTTATTTTTTAATCCATATGTATTGATAGATTTGTCACTAAAATTGACAAAGGGGGAGGTTGTTAGAGCACTGTTTGGTCGAACGCGCAAGCGTTGCTATCTCAAACTTGTTGTCAAGTTTAGTTGCCGAAACTATAAGTCTTGATTTCTAGTCTACTTATAGCTATGTCTCGGATTATGATAGAATGTGTAGTTGAGCATTATAGTTCACGGTGTTCATCGATTGAAGACGAAGAACTACTAAGGGGATCTTGTGGAAATTCATCAACAAAAGGATACTTGAGCTCATCTATCACTCAGAAGTCTATTTCTATTTTATCTCCTATTGAGACAAAAGTCGTGTAGCTATATAGACTTTACAGTATACACATTTGATATTTCGAGTTGAGTTTGACTCGCTTACGTATTTTTCGAAATATGTGTTGGTAAGCTTTCGCTTTAACCAAGTTCATCTTTATTCTTGGCGAAAGTCAAAAGATGATCATGTGAAACTCGCCTGGTAACATCTTACATGATTTGTGTGAGACAGTTATTTGATGTAGACTCGGAATGTTTCGTATTGATCTATTGATTACTTGAAAATTACTTTGAAGCTAATAGTTTTTGTGAGACAGCTATTCCCGTATTCCAAGAATGTTTCAATGTTTAAGATGGAGTTTAGAACGATTAACTATTGATTGAATATAGCACAGTATGCATACTTGTATGCTAACGGTTGAAAGTTATTCAAAGTCCGGGAACCATAGTATGCATACCCGTATGCGTACTGGTTGGTTATTTGAAAGTCCGGGAACTTAGTATGCATACCCGTATGCATACCGACATAAAGTTCAAGTCTGGGAATTCAACTGAGTTTGGAGGTATTTGTAGCATTCCCGTTCGCATACTGGCGAACCCAAAATATGTCCGACCACTTAGGTATGCGTACCCATTTGCATACTTGAGTAGGTTAAGTTCTAAAATTGGTTTGTTCATGAACTAATACATTTATATGTTAAAGAATGCAATCTTTTGGAAACCGTGGCTATAATGTTCATGAATTGATTCAAGTGAATCAAAATCGATTTTTGATTCTATTGTGTCTTGTATACTTCTATGAAAATATAAAAAATTGAACAACTCCATGACTAGTTTCATTTGAGTCATTTGAACTAGTTGTGATTAAGATGAACAAGGTTGATATGAAAGTGTTCATATGGCTAACTTCGATTAACTATTGTTGAGCCAACTACGTGCACACCTTTTGGTACGGTTACTCATACCTAAATGAAGTCACATTTCATTTGTGTATAACAAGCTAAAGTTCGATCTAACGGTTGAAAGATATTAGCTTGACTCTAATCAGGTTTTCATCTGACGATGAATATTGAATGCTTTGTTACCAAGGTAACATTGATTGCAAACCCTGATTTAAAGTCTATATAAGGGAGAACTCTAGCAACTGGGAAACCTAATCCCCACACTCCCATGTGATACTAGTTGCGACTAGAGTCAATTCTCCTTTAACCTAGGTTTTCCTAAAACCATTATAGGTTAACGACTTGAAGACATCATTGGGATTCTGAAGCCAGACCCAACTATTTTCTCTGTAGTTGCGTGTTATGATCTTACTTTGTTCTATCGCGTTGAGTATTATATTCTCTAAGATTTGCTCGAGATTTAATCTTCGATAGGGTAAGATAAAAAGTAGCCACAAACATCTTCGTCTCATCGTTTGTGATTCCACGATATCTTGTTTCGCTTCCATATGATTAAGATTATTGTGAGGTGATTGATATTACTAGGCTGTTCTTCGGGAATATAAGTCCGTGTATCAATTGGTTCCTGTTCACCTTGATTTATCAAAAGACGGAACAAAAACTTGTAGGTATTTATGTGGGAGACAAATTTATCTATTCAATAGACTTTTCTGTATGAGACAGATTTGTTTATCAAGTCTTCGACTTTGGGTCATAGTGATGAGCACCAAAGACATGCCTCATTTTATTACTAATAAACTTGTTTTATGTCTTTTCAAGGAAATAAGCTCTTATGGAGAAAGTTGCTTGAAAAATGGTTTTTGCACCCCCGAAGGACACTTGCTAAACGGACCCCTACTTTGGATAAGGGGCAGCTTAATTACTAAGGGGCATCTTCTTTACTAATCAGCACCTATTGCTAGTCACACTTCAGCACTCAGGATAAGGGGAGACCTTCTTCTTCGTTTGAATATTCAATTTTGGCGGGAAAAATGGTGGCAGAATTTTGGGTTTGGTTTTTGGAGGTGTTCGAGTGAGACTTAATGGCTGAAATTGAATGAGTATCTTCCTTTTGGTTGAACAGGCTTGGGATAGCAAGTTGTTTAAACTCGAAGAATCAGGAGGTTACATGGAGTTGGAAGAAAAACAGGTTAATGCACGTGCCCGTGAGATATTTTTGGAGTATGGCTGTATTTTTGGGAAGATATTATTGCAGATTTTCATGGGATTTGAACAAATATTATATGCTCACTATGTACACTCGTCTTTTACGTGTTTTGAAGAAGCAAACTCGGATATTTTCGGTAGTTATCCAAAACAGGGCAAGGAAGATATTATCGGGTGTAATTGATTTGATTCTCTGAGTTATAATAGGAAGTTAGGATTGAAGAGAGGATATTCTCTTACGATTTTTCTGTCGGATGGAAGTTTTGGGGATAAATCAAACAACTCAGAATCGCGCGAGAATTAAGAAAATATTCCCGAGTCTAATGTCATTACTGAGGAGATTATGAGCATTTATTCGAAATATTTCTTGAATGTTGGGTATATAAATGATTCCTAGGAGTCAGATAGGGGCATCGAGAGTTGGGGATAGGCTATAGAGAAGAATAAGAAGCTGCATAGCAGATTTATCTGCTGCTGCAGAGAAGGAGAAGCTGAAGAACAATAAATTCATAAGAACTGTCGTTCTTGACCGTCACATATCCAATCCATAAACGACAGCTCTTCTGCGACACCACATAATAATAGTTCTTCTCAACAGTTGTAACAGTGAGTTTTGTAACGACCTTGCATCGTTGCAAACTCCTGGTTTATATTATTCTCCTCCCTTTTCTTCTTTGTAAAACACCATTTGAGCTATAAAAATATATTTTGAGCGTGTTTTTCACTATTTGGAGCTAAACCTTTCTCTGGGATGACGGAGGAAACGAAAATTTGTCATGTGGTAAATTCATTTAATTATTTATATGACTATTTGCATTAAATTAAAATTAGAAAAAGATTTTTCTTAATTAATTATCATTTCGTTTGATGGTTTATGCTAAGGATTAATTCTTTTGGTATTCCATGCTTAAGATTTACAATTAATATTTTAAGAATCTACCTTAGGCAAAGAAATAGAGTCAAAATTCTTCTTGAATGAGCTATAATGGTTTAGAATAAATAGGTGAATCGCCTGAATTTGAATATTTGGTGGAATCCTAGTCCACGTAACTCTCGCTTTTGTTTATATTTATTATTTTCATTAAATCTTTAAAATTAATCTTCACAAGTCTTAGAGTTCGAATCTTTATTAATACAACACTTCAAAAAAATCACATCATTTTGGCGCCGCCGACGCGGATTTGTTTTTAGATTAATTTTTAGGTTTATTTTTATTTTGTACAGTATTTTCATTTCGTTTTATAATTTATTTTTTCCTTTTTATGCGTTTCTTTTTGTATTTCTTTTCAGGGACTTTTTGAGGATGATGACTTCTTCTAAGGAGATGTCACCTAAGATGACGCTGGTGGAATATAAGCGTAGAAAGTCAAATTATCAGGAAACCTCATCTGAGATGACGCTTGTTGAATATAAGCGTAGGCAACAGTATGGAGTTTCTACTCCACATGTGGTAAGTGAAGAATCACCTTTAACAATATATGAGAAGTATTACAAACACACACCGCCTAGTTTGGAACAAAGATTGAGAGTTCTCGAATGTCAAAGATTATATGCTGATGATGATGAATCTTGTAGTGACTCTCTCTTCCAAACAGAACATATAGATGACCCTGTGGATAATTTTCCTAATTCCATAGATGAATCCATCCCACAAGATAATTCACCCAACTTATAGGTTGTTTCTAGACCCATAGACTTCCAAAAGTTGCCTAATTTAGGGTTAGAATTGTGTGCTTCCAAAGTGTTGTTGGATTACTTTGCATCTAAGTACCCATAGGACTTGCCTATTCCTGATATCGTGCATGAGCCAATTGAAAATTTCCCAGTCCCAATAATATCCCCATATTATGTTCTTTACACACTTCCTTGTGTTGTAAAAACTTGGTTTGGAGGTAAGTCTCCGTTTTTGATAGTTTCAGTGTCTCCGCATCGTGATAACATAAGTGTGAAGCTGTCATTTGTAAATTTTGTATTTTGGGTTGATCCCCAAATTTTCAGGTTGTTAGTTTATGGGGATCCTTTTTGTACATTCTAGTAGATGTATTTTTATTTTTATATTTTCGTTTACTTTTTTGCATTTCCCATCTTAATATTTGCGTTGGATGACTCAATTACATTGAGGACAATGTAATGTTTAAGTGTGGGGGAGAGGTTAACTTTTTACTTTATTTTTCAGGAAATTCCTTGCAAATCATGACCAGCTGTGTAGCGGGTCTGTTCCTTTTTCTTGCATGTTATGACCAGCTGTGTAGCGGGTCTAAATATATATATATATATAATGAAAATAATAATAATAATATGATTGTTAGGGTTATGACCAGCTGTGTAGCGGGTCTTTTCTTTTTTTTTATTATATGACCAGCTGTGTAGCGGGTCTAAATATATATATATATATATATATAAAAGAGACAAATTTTTTTTTTAGATTATCTTTTTCTTTTGCACTTTATTTTTGGACTTTGGACTGTGGACTTTGGGACTTTATTTTTTTTAAACCCTACGGAAGGGTAGTTTAAATATCAATTGTTTGCAGAGAAGGACGACGATTACGATATCGCCTCGACCCTCGGGTTCGTACATGACATAGGAGTCGTGGCCCGAGTCGACTTCAGCGGTTCATCCCCCGTCTGGTACGGGAGGTAAGTTTGTCGAAACACTCGTGAATCCCCTGTCAGCGAGTTACTGTATTCCTTCGTTTGCATATATGCTGAGGATTTGAAAACGGCTGCTTTAATTTACTAGTAAAGGGCAAGGACTGGACATACAAGATAAGGGTTCGTATTTCATCACCGTTCCCTTCTTGCCCGCCTTAGGAAAACGAAACCAAACAGGAACCTAAGCCTAAAATTTGACTAGAACGAGACCTATAGGGTAACGAGCTTAATAGGAAAGTCATTCAAAAAATATTGGTTACTCTTTTAAGCATGCTTCAAAGTTCATGATGGTTCCTGTGAGTTGAATACATCGCCTTGTAACGCCGGTGAGGCCTTGGGTATCAAATCTCTACTGAGCTTCCCTCGTCTCGATTCAACTTACTTAAACTTGGATTGATTCCAGAGGGGTTTGCTTAAATTGTAACGAATTCCCTTTCGAAGGATTAGAAGCTGGTCTAGAAACAATCTAAGTGGATCCATGATGCTTTTTGTTTGCTAGAAATCAGTAGGTTTGCTGTGGTGGAATCAGCCTTGTTTGTGTTTGCATAGAACTTCCCATCCTTTTAGGATTTCTTTCTTTTTATTTTGTTTTTCTAGTGTATGCCCAAGGTTATTAAAGAGCGGGCTTGGAAAAGAAACAGTCTAGGACGATTGACTAGTGAAAAACCTAGTAGTTCTTCTTGTGGAAGCAGGGAGCTCGAAGACTCTTCTTTTGAGAGCCCTGTTTTTGGAAACTTCAGTTTTGAGAATCTGTCTCTTCGTGAGGAAAATACCCATAGTACTTCAGCTGTGCCAGCGATGGCAACTTTGAAAGATTACTTGTTTCCAACTAGGTCCACCCGAGCTTCGTGCATTAAATTTCCAGCCACTACGGCTAATTTCGAGATAAAACCTAGTATTCTTCAGATGATCCCTATATTCTTAGGAAAAGATGATGAGAACCCTTATTTTCATATTAGGGACTTTGAGGAAATTTGTGGGACAATTAGAATAAAAGACCTTACTGATGAAGTCTTGAAACTTAAGATGTTTCCCTTTTCATTGAGAGATAAATCCAAGACCTGGCTGAACAACCTACCATCTGAATCCATTGAAACATGGAAGGAACTTATTGTTGATTTCTTTATGAAATTCTACCCTAAGCATAAAACTGCGTCTGTTAGGCAGAAAATTAGTGCTAGTGTGCAACAAGAGGGAGAGTCTCTTTATAGGTTTTTAGAGATATTCAATGATCTCCTATCCCAGTGTCCTCACCATGGATTTGATAAGATGAAACTCGTAGAGATTATTTATGATGGTTTAGACTATTCAATCAAATCTATGGTTGAGTCTATGTGCGCTGGTGAATTCACTAGTAAAAGTGTTGATGATGCTTTTACCTTCTTAGGAGCTGTCGCTGAAAAATCCCAACAGTGGGAGTCTTGTGTTGAACCCCCCAAAAGACTCTTGGTCAATAGAAGTAGCACCAATGTGGTAGATACAAGCTTCGGGTCTGATGTTAAGTTTGCTGCTTTGTCTAGAAGGTTAGAATCTTTGGAATTCAATAATCCTAAACATAGGTCTCTTGTTGAACCTAATGATAGGTTTAGAGCCTCTCAAGTGTCTAGTTGTGGAGCAGAACCTAATAACTCGTTTTGGGAAGGTCAGGTTAGTGAAGAGAAAACCCATGTTGTCTATAACAATGCTAGGTTTGAGAACCGACAAAAGTTTGACCTATACTCAGAGACTTACAACCCTAGTTGGAAAAACCATCCTAATTTTTCTTGGTCTAATGGTCAGAATCAAGGAAAGTCTAGTAATTCTCAGCCTCCCCCAGGTTTTGGTTATGCTAAGAACTCTTCAGGTCAACCCTAGTTTCAGAATGAGAAAAATATCTCCACCTTAGAATAAACCCTTACTATGTTAGCAAAGAACCATGAGATGTTATCAAAGAACCACTATGGTTTTCAAGAAGAAACCAGGCAGAATTTTAAGAATAATTCCCAGTCTCTTGCTAACTTAGAACTTCAAGTCGGCCAAATATCTAAGTTTCTTAGTGAAAGAGAAGATGTAAGATTCCCTAGTCAAACTGATCCTAACCCTAAAGGAGAGAAATCGTACAATCATGTGAATTCTATAACAACCTTTAGGAGTGGAAAGAAAGTTGACAATAAGGTTGCCATGCCTGATAGTGAACATGTTGTAGTTCACCCTTCTGAGCCAGAAAATGAGGATACTGATAGAGTCTCCAAAGAGACCAATGAGGGTCATGCTGAGCCCGACTTTATTCCCAGAGCCCCGTTCCCCCAGCTGCTAGTTCCAACTAATAGGGAGTCCAACTTTAATGATATATTGGAGGTTTTTAAGCAGGTTACTATCAACCTCCCATTGTTAGATGCGATTAAGCAGATTCCTGCTTATGCCAAGTTTCTTAAGGATATGTGTACGCGAAAGCGAAAACTTAGTATCCAGAAGAAATCCTTCCTAGCTAGTCATGTGAGTTCTATTATTCAGAATACCACTACTCCTAAGTATAAAGACCCAGGGTCCCCTACTATTTCTTGCACAATAGGTAAATACCGTGTCTAGAAATCTTTGCTTGACTTAGGAGCCAGTGTGAACTTACTGCCATATCATGTGTACCTTAAGCTAGGACTTGGTGAGATGAAACCTACCCAGATGATACTTCAGTTAGCTGATAGGTCCGTTAAAATTCCTCTTGGTGTGATCGAGGACGTTCTTATTGAGGTCGAAAAGTTTATTTATCCAGTGGATTTTGTTATCCTAGATACCCAACCCGTCCCTGACCCAGAGAACCAAATACCAGTGATTTTAGGTCGCCCGTTTTTATCTACATCCAATGCGATCATTAACTGTTGAAATGGTATTATGAATTTGTCTTTTGGTAATATGACTATTGAGATGAACATTTTTAATATTAGTAAGCTACCTTCTGAACTAGATAACTCGAGCATAGAAGAGGTGAACATGATAGGAACATTTAGTCGAGGAGTCATTACCAAACACTTTTTTAGAAGATCCATTAGAGAAATGCCTAGCCCACTTTGGGATTGATTTTGATGATGACGATGTGATTAATGAGGTGAATGCTTTGTTAGATTCAACCCCTTTGATAGACACTAGTAATGGCTGGAAACCTAAGTTCGAACCTCTACCCGTTTCTAAGTCTACCCTAGTTCTTTCGTTAGAAAAGACTCCTAAGTTGGACCTTAAACCATTACCAGATTCCCTGAAGTATGTGTTTTTAGGCCCATCTGAAACTTTACCTGTGATTATAGCATCCGACTTGGATAGTGATCAGGAAAGTAGGCTAGTGACCGTCCTTCAGAATAACAAGGAAGCTTTAGGGTGGATCATAGCAGACATTAAGGGTATAAGTCCTACTGATTGTATGCATCATATCTATTTAGAGAGTGACACCAAACCTTCTAGGGAGATGCAACGTCGACTGAATCCTAATATGAAAGAAGTAGTTCGAACCGAGGTTCTTAAGCTGTTAGATGCAAGCATTATCTATCCCATTTCAGACAGTAAGTGGGTCTGCCCCGTTCAGGTTGTTCCCAAGAAATCCGGTATTACTGTAGTCCAGAATGATAACAATGAGTTAATCCCAACTCGGGTGACCACGGGTTGGCGTGTCTGTATTGACTATATGAAATTGAACAAGGTCACTAGGAAGGACCACTTTTCCCTTCCCTTCATCGACCAAATGCTAGAGAGATTAGCTGGACGTAGCCATTATTTCTTTTTAGATGGATACTGCGGTTATAATCAGATTGTCATAGCCCCAGAGACCAAGAGAAAACCACTTTTACCTGTCCCTTTGGTACCTTTGCGTATAGACGCATGCCTTTCGGGCTATGTAATGCCCTTGCGACCTTTCAATGTTGTATGTTGAGCATATTTTATGACATAGTAGAACGGTTCTTAGAGTTCTTTATGGATGATTTTTCAATGTTTAGTTCGTCTTTCGATGAGTGCTTGCATCATATGTCATTAGTTTTGACTAGGTGTAAGGAAAAGAATTTAGTACTTAATTGGTAGAAATGTCACTTCATGGTTCGTTCAGGAATTTTTCTAGGGCATATCGTATCTTCGAAGGGTATACAGGTAGATAGAGCCAAAGTTGACCTTATTAAAACTTTACAGGTCCTAAAAACCGTAAGAGATATTAGGTCATTCTTAAGGCACGCAGGTTTTTATCGTCGATTCATTAAGGATTTTAGCTTGATTTCTAGACCTCTTTGCAATTTGCTTGCAAAAGACGTTAAGTTTGTCTTTGATGATGCTTGTTTAGAGGCTTTTGAGAATCTTAAGAATTTACTCACTACCGCCCCCATAGTCCAGGCACCCAACTGGAACCTACCCTTTGAGATCATGTGTGATGCTTCAGATTATGCTATTGGTATTGTGCTAGGTCAGCGAGAAAATAAGTTACTTCATGTGATTTACTATGCTAGCAAAACTCTGAATGATGCCCATTCGAACTATACCACTACGGAGAAGGAACAATTAGCTATTGTGTCTGCCTTATAAAAGTTTAGATCCTACCTCTTAGGTTTTAAGGTCATAATCTTTACTGATCATGCTGCTTTGAAGTATCTTCTTTCCAAGAAGGATACTAAACCTAGATTGATTAGATGGATCCTATTGTTGCAGGAATTTTCCTTAGACATTGGAGATAAAAAAGGTGCAGAAAATGTAGTAGCATACCACTTGTATAGGCTTGTTGTGGATACCCTTAATGATTCTCCTCCTGTTAGGGATAGTTTTCCTGATGAACAACTGTTCTTTGTTACCCCAAGCATCTTGGTATGCGAATATAGTGAATTATATTGTTACCGGTCGAATGCCCCAACATTGGGGTAAACAAGATCGTTCTAGGTTTTTAGCCGAGGTGAAGCATTTATTTTGGGATGATCCTTATTTGTTTAAGTATTTTCCAAACCAGATTATTAGGAGATGTATACCTGAGAGTGACCAGTATTTCCTTTTGTCATGATCATGCTTGTGGGGGTCACTTTAGTGCTAAGAAGACTGCTGCTAAGTGTGGATTCTATTGGCCTTCGTTGTTTAAAGACTCTCATAGTCACTGTGTTACTTGTGAGCGTTGCCAGAAATTAGGAACCATTTCCCGTAGGAACATGATGCCCTTGAACCCTATTTTAGTTGTTGAGGTCTTTGATGTGTGGGGTATTGACTTTATGGGTCCGTTTCCTAATTCTTTTGGTAACCTTTACATCATTGTCGTTGTAGACTATGTATTTAAGTGGATTGAGGCGGTTGCATGTAAAACCAATGACCATAGGGTTGTGATTGAGTTCTTGCAAAATAATATACTTACACGTTTTGGTACACCGCGAGCTATAATTAGTGATGGAGGGTCGCACTTTTGTAATGGACCTTTTAGGCTTTTGATGAAGAAATATGGTATTACACATAAGGTAGCTACCCAATATCATCCACGGACTAGTGGTCAGGTAGAGGTTTTCAATAGGAAGATAATGCGTATATTAGAGAAAACAGTTAATCCTAATCGGAAAGACTGGTCGTCTAGGCTTACTGATGCCTTATGGGCTTACCGTACTGATAGACGCATTTATGTGTCTAATTTGTCCTCAATGTTTCGTATTGTTAGTACTTGTTTTCGTCCTTATTATAGTGTTTTGTGTGTTTGTAGGTATTTTTGGAAAATAATTATTGTTGGAAAATTCGGCTCGAAAAGTTGCACGGAGCACCCCCGGAGGACATTTGTTATTCGGACTCTCATCATTGGTTAAGGGGCACTCAATTACTAAGGGACAACCCAGGTCACCCCATAAAGGAAGATGTTATTCGCACCCCAGGATCGGATAGGGGGGACACCATCTTCAAAAATTTGAATTTTCATTTTGGCGGGAAATTTTCTTCTTCAACTGGCAGATGTTTCGATCGATTTTTGGACGTGATTTTGTGCGATTCAATCGCTGAAACTTTGTGGAAAGATGTGATATAACCATATTAAGATATTTCAGGTGTTATCTCAGGCCAGAATTGGCTGAATCAAATTGTGGAGAAAAACAGGGAGCACGTCATTGTATGGAGACTGTCACGGGATTTGCATGAGTTGGAATGAGTTTGCGTATGTTAGGATGACTCTAACAACCATCTGGAGTGTGAAGGAGATAAATATAGTAATTTGGCAGCTTCAGAACTCGTGGAGAAATCAAATATCTAAATTATTTCCTAAACAGACAGTGAAGAATAATAGAAGATTATATGAAGTTATGGCGAGATATTTTGGCCCTGTGGAGTATATATAGGGTGTTGGGAACTCATAGAGGGTCTGTCGAGACTTAGGGAGGTTTAGGGAAGCTCAGAAACAAAGAAAAAATTTTACAGAGAAACTGCCGAGTTGCAGTCGGGGAAGAAGGTGAATAGTGAACTCGATGGTTGAAAACAGTCGCGGAAACCGTGGCCTAAACTTTCAGATCCAAACTCTTTGTAACAGTTTTGTAACAATTATTCCAACAATTAATAAAGTTCGCAACAGTTCACTTTCGTTCTTCCGTTACAGCGAGTTTTGTAACACTTATAACTGTTACAAACTCACAGTTTCATACCTTTTCACTCTTTTGATCATCTTTTGAGCCATAGACCAATCTTTTGAGACCATGATTGATATGAGGAGCTAAACCCATCCTCTGGGGCGACGGAGGAAGCTATTCTGACAATGAAAAAGTGGTAATTTATATTTTAAATAATTTATACAATTTAAATTATGATTTTTTGCCTAGAATAAAAGAGTTTTTCCAATGATTTTTATCAAGCAATTGTTATTTTAATTGATGGTATATGCTTAACTTTGAGTTCTTGATATTCCATGCTTTCAACTTACAATTGCTCTTTTATAAAATCTATTTTTTCAATAATTAGAATCACTTAAATGGGAAATTGCATAATAATAATAATATCACTTTGGAATTGATAGAATAGTGGAACCCTTAGCCCCAGTTTCTCCAAAATCTTGACATCACTTTTTGAATCAAATTTGCAATATTTATTTAAATCTAAAAATTATTTCCTTCACAAGTCTGAAAAGAACCTATTATTTACCACTATTACAACAACTTTTGGAAAACCATCAAATTTTGGCGTCGCCGACGCGGACTTGTCTTTAGGATAGAGTTTTTAGATTTATTTTTTATTTTTAGTTTTTTTTTGTTCTTCTTTACGTTTTTGGGTTTTTGTCTTCCTTTCAGATTTTGGGAATTTGGAGCGAAAGAAATTTTTGCCAAAGCTTTTGGCGAATATTTAAAGACTTGAAGTAAAAGGCAAAGCGAAAGGAGCTAAAGAAGAAGATTTTTTTTTTTATAGAAAAAGAGAGAAAAAAAAAGAGAGAGTGTTATTTTATTAGATTGTATTAGGAATTCTTTTTATTTTGTATTTTTCTTTTTCTTTTTGCACTTTATTTTTTTGGACCTTTCTTTTGGACTTTGGACATTTGGAAATAAATTTTTTTAAGCCCTACGGAATGGTAGATTAAATATTAAAATGTTTGCAGAGAAGGACGGTGATTATGATATCACCTCGGCCCCTCGGGTTCGTACACAACATAGGAGTTGTGGCCCGAGTCGACGACAACGGTTCATCCCCCGTCTGGAACGGGAGGTAAGTCTGTCGAAACACTCGCGAATCCCCTGTCAGCGAGTTACTGTATTCCTTCGTTTGCATATATGCTGAGGAACTGAAAACGGTTGTTTTAAATTCCTAGTAAAGGGCAAGGACTGGCCATACAAGATAAGGGTTCGGATTTCATCACCGTTCTCTTCTTGCCCACCTTAGGAAAACGAAACCAAACGCGAACCTTAGATTTAAAATTTGGAATAGAACGAGACCTATAGTGTAACGAGCTTAGTAGGAAAGTCGTTCGAAAAATATTGGTTACTCTTTTAGCATACTTCGAAGTTCATGATGGTTTCTGTGAGTTGAATGCGTGACTGCGCCGCCTTGTGATAGCGGTGAGGCCTTGGGTATCAAAGCTCCACTGAGCTTCCGTCGCCTCAATTCAACTTACTTTGACTTGGATTGATTCCAGAGGGGTTTGCTTAAATTGTAACGAATTCCCTTTCGAAGGATTAAAAGCTGGTCTAGAAACAATCTAAGTGGAACCATCATGCTTTTTGTTTGCTAGAAATCAGTAGGTTTGCTGTGGTGGAGTCATCCTTGTTTGTGTTTGCATAGAACTTCCCTTCCTTTTAGGACTTTTCTCTTCTTTTCTTTTAGTGTATGCCCGAAAGGGCTTGGGAAAGAAATACTTTTGGCCGTTTGATTAGTGATGAGCCTAGAAGTTCTTCTTGTGAAAGCGGGGAGCTCGAAAACTCTTCTTTTGAGAGCCCCGTTTTTGGAAACTTCAGTTTTGAAAATCTGTCTCTTCGTGAGGAAGGTAACCCTAGTACTTCATCTGTGCCAGCGATGACAACTTTGAAAGATTACATGTTACCAACTAGGACCAACCGAGCTTCGTGCATTAAATTTCCATCCAGTACGGCTAATTTCGAGATAAAACCTAGTATTCTTCAGATGATCCCTATGTTCTTAGGAAAAGATGATGAGAACCCTTATTTTCATATTAGGGACTTTGAGGAAATCTGTGGGACAGTTAGAATAAAAGACCTCACTGATGAAGTTTTGAAACTTAAGATGTTTCCCTTTTCCTTGAGAGATAAAGCCAAGACCTGGCTGAACAACCTACCACCTGAGTCCATTGAAACATGGCAGGAACTTTTTGCTGCTTTCTATATGAAATTCTACCCTAAGCATAAAACTGCAGCTGTTAGGCAGAGAATTAGTGATAGTGTGCAACAAGAGGGAGAGTCTCTTTATAGGTTTTTAGAGATATTTAATGATCTCCTATCCCAGTGTCCCCACCATGGATTTGATAAAATGAAACTTGTTGAGATTATTTATAATGGTTTATACTATTCGACCAAAGCCATGGTCGAGTCTATGTGCGCTGGTGAGTTCACCAGTAAAAATGCTAATGATGCTTTTACCTTCTTAGGAGCTATCGCTGAAAAATCCCAACACTGGGAGTCTTGTGTTGAACCCCCTAAAAGACTCTTGGTCAATAGAAGTAGCACCAATGTGGTAGATACAAACTTCGAGTCAGATGCTAAGTTTGCTGCTTTGTCTAGAAGGTTAGAAGCTTTGGAATTGAATCAGCCTAATTATAGGTCTCTTGTTGAACCTGATGATAGGATTAGAGCCGCTCAAGTCTCTAGTTGTGGAATAGAGCCCAATAACTCGTTTTGGGAAGGTCCTGTTAGTGAAGAACAAGCCCATGCTTTCTATAACAACGCTAGGTTTGAGAACCGTCAGAAGTTTGACCCATATTCAGAAACCTACAACCCTGGTTGGAGAAACCATCCTAATTTTTCTTGGTCTAAGGGCCAGAATCAAGGTCAGTCTAGTAATTCTCAGCCTCCCCCATGTTTTGGTTATGCTAAGAACTCTCCAGGTCAACCCCAGTTTCAGAACCCTTCGGATAAAAAGATCACAAGTTTAGAAGACACTCTAGCCTCGTTTATTAAAAACTCTGGTAAGATCAACCTAATGGTTGCTCATGGGATAGAAGAAAGTAAAAATATAGGTTATGCTAACTCCCAAGCTATTTCTGAGTTAAAAACCAGGTTAGTCATATAAATGAATCTTTGAGGGAAAAAGGTAAGTTTCCTAGTCAAACTCAACCCAATCCTAAAGCAGAGAAATCGTACAATCATGTGAACTCTATTACAACCCTTAGGAGTGGAAAGAAAGTTGACAATAAGGTTGCCATGCCTGATAGTGAACATGTTGTAGTTCACCCTTCTGAGCCAGAAAATGAGGAGACTGATAGAGTCTCTAAAAAGACCAATAAGGGTCCTGATGAGCCCGGCTTTGTTCCCAGAGCCCCGTTCCCCCAGCTGCTAGTTCCGACTAAGAGGGAGTCCAACTTTAATGATATATTAGAGGTTTTTAAGCAGGTAACTACCAACCTTCCACTACTAGATGCAATTAGGCAGATTCCCTCTTATGCCAAGTTCCTTAAGGACTTGTGTACGCGAAAGCGTAAGCTCAGTGTCCAGAAGAAAGCCTTCATAGCTAGTCATGTGAGTTCTATTATTCAGAATACCACTACTCCTAAGTATAAAGACCCAGGGTCCCATACCATTGCTTGTACAATAGGTAAATATCGTGTTGAGAAAGCGTTGCTTGACTTAGGAGCCAGTGTGAACTTACTTCCGTACCATGTGTACCTTAAGCTAGGACTTGGTGAGATGAAACCTACCCAAGTAACACTTCAGTTAGCTGATAGGTCCGTTAAAGTTCCTCGTGGTGTGATCGAGGATGTTCTCATAGAGGTTGACAAGTTTATTTATCCAGTGGATTTTATTATCCTAGATACCCAACCTGTCCCTGACCCAGAGAACCAAATACCAGTGATTTTAGGTCGCCCATTTTTAGCCACGTCTAATGCGATCATAAACTGTCAAAATGGTATTATGAATCTATCTTTTGGTAATATGACTATTGAGTTGAATATTTTTAATGTCAATAAGCTACATTCTGAGCTAGATGACACGTTCATTGAAGAGGTCAACATGATAGGAACCTTAGTTCCGAAGTCTGTACCAAACACCGAATCGGAAGATCCATTAGAGAGTTGTCTAGCCCGTTTTAGCATGGATTTAGACGATGATAGCAACATTGAACAAGTAAATGCTCTGTTGGATTCCATTCCTATGTTAGATACCGATAGATGGAAATCTAGTTTTGAACCATTACTAGCTACCGAATCTACCTTAAGCCCTTATTTCGAAGAGCCTAAAGATCCTCCTAAGTTGGACCCCAATTATGCATTTGTAGGCCCATCTGAGATTTTGCCTATAACTTCCGATTTGGATAGTGATCATGAGATTAGGCCAGTAACCGTGCTTCAACACAATAAGGAAACTCTAGGGATGACCATAGAGGATATGAAACATATAATTCCTATAACTAGTATACCTCAAAAGAATTTAGAGGATGAACCACCTGATTATAACTCAGAGAAACCAATTGACCTTTTTCAGGAACCGGATGGTCTAGAAATTAGGAATATTGTGACTAGTTTATCTAGAGACACCCAAAACTCTAAGTTTGGTGGTATTGAACTAGAAGAAGCTCTAGAGTGTTTTAAATACTCTCCGTATCCGGAAATTCAAGCCATATTTAAAGGTCTTACGGAGAATAGTGATTACCCTAAATTTGGGGGTAGAGATTGTCAATTATCCCCAGTAGAAGTCCCTAACTTGGGACTCAAGCCTAGTGCATCTGAGGTATCTCTTGAGTCTATTCAGACTCCACAACCTGATCCACCTGATACTGTTCAGGAGGAAATCCATATATTAGAAACCCGTTTTTCGGATGAATCTATTTTTCAAGACACTCTTATGAAGCCCAACTGGAGGCTATGGATAGATCCGGTTGTCTTGCAAGAAACCTTAGATGAGGATGTGATCCTTCTGTTCATTTTTCTTAACCAGGGCATTTGTCTCATATTGGTGTTAGCTCTATTTGGTATTATGGACCCACAACTTTTTCGGCTATTGGTATATGACTTTGGAAGGTGAAGATCCTTTTTGAGGTATTTGATGTCTGGCTGAAGACTTTAAACTTAGCACTTCTTGGGAGGTAACCCAATCTCACGCAACACGGTAATATCTTTCCTCAACCCTTTTTGCTTCAAGTGGTAACAATTTCTCCTCGTTCATGCTGTTAATTTTATCATTGGAAACATTGAGGACAATGTTAGATTTAAGTTTGGGGGTATGGGAAAATCTTTTAGTTGCAATAAAAAAAATACGCTCCAGAGCCTAGAGATTTATGCGTATTCAGGATGGCACTAACTAATCTAAGTGGATGGAAGCATCTTGGTTGTAGGAGTTGAGGAACCAATCTGATTAGATGGAAACATCTATAGAGTCTATTCATAAAAGCACAGAGCTCAGGTGTTATAAATAACATGATAGTTGCACCATATCTCGTTGAGTCCTTTTCATTTCTTTTTTTTATTTTATTTTTTCATTTTAAACTATGTTTCTCTAAGTGATTTGGTGGGGAACACGATTCAAGTTGTTACCACTGCTAGGGTGAATTAGAGTGACTGAGTTACTAAAAAAAAAAAGAGACCGGACCAGTTAGACCAATCGGAATAAGTATTAACACTTGGATAGCAATATGCGTGTGTTCTCCCTGTTTCCGTCGCCTAAGCAAGCGTGGAATGCAGGACCCGTGGGAACTATCATGTAATCTGCTGACAAGAAGCATGCGCTTGGATCAAAAAGATATATTCATGCCGTTAAGTTAAAAAAAAATGGTTATTGTTCTGTGTATTCAACTGCTGGTTCCCTTGTATTTTCCAGTTTGTTGATCTAGATTTAAGTTATTGACCACTGGTTCCCTTGCATATGCCAGTTGTGTTGATATTAGTCAGACCGGTATCTCAGTCCATTAGGATAGGTTCATTCTGGCAGTGGCCTTCAGACAGATATGTGAAACATCGATCATTTGGTTAACATCAAAACCATCTACATTTTTATATTTCCATCTCCTTTTTCTATCCATATGATTAGTTTGACTCCGAATATGATGTCCATAGTGCGACTATCTGAGTAGAGCTCTGTCACTTTATATGAATTGTAGTATGCTTGAGTGTAAACTCGTGTACAACAATTGGAATTTCGCATCAGGTTACTTCCTCCTGTAGTCAGTAATGGTTTTGTGGGTACACCTCTGGTAAACCCTCCCGAGATTAACTCGGTTTTATTTTTTATTTTTGCTCGAGGACTAGCAAATTATAAGTTTGGGGGTATTTGATAGACGCATTTATGTATCTAATTTGTCCTCAATGTTTCGTATTGTTAGTACTTGTTTTCGTCCTTATTATGGTGTTTTGTGTGTTTGTAGGTATTTTTGGAAAATAATTATTGTTGGAAAATTTGGCTCGAAAAGTTGCACGGAGCACCCCCGGAGGACATTTGTTATTCGGACTCTCATCATTGGTTAAGGGGCACTCAATTACTGAGGGGAAACCCAGGTCACCCCATAAAGGCAGATGCTATTTGCACCCCAGGATTGGATAGGGGGACACCATCTTCAAAAATTTGAATTTTCATTTTGGCGGGAAATTTTCTTCTTCAACTGGCAGATGTTTCGATCGATTTTTGGACGTGATTTTGTGCGATTCAATCGCTGAAACTTTGTGGAAAGATGTGATATAACCATATTAAGCTATTTCAGGTGTTATCTCGGGCCAGAATTGGCTGAATCAAATTGTGGAGCAAAACAGGGAGCACGTCATTGTATGGAGACTGTCACGGGATTTGCATGAGTTGGAATGAGTTTGCGTATGTTAGGATGACTCTAACAACCATCTGGAGTGTGAAGGAGATAAATATAGTAATTTGGCAGCTTCAGAACTCGTGGAGAAATCAAATATCTAAATTATTTCTTAAACAGACAGTGAAGAATAATGGAAGATTATATGAAGTTATGGCGAGATATTTTGGCCCTGTGGAGTATATATAGGGTGTTGGGAACTCAGAGAGGGTCTGTCGAGACTTAGGGAGGTTTAGGGAAGCTCAGAAACAAAGAAATTTTTTTACAGAGAAACTGCCGAGTTGCAGTCGGGGAAGAAGGTGAATAGTGAACTCGATAATTGAAAAGAGTCGCGGAAACCGTGGCCTAAACTTTCAAATCCAAACTCTTTGTAACAGTTTTGTAACAATTATTCCAACAATTAATAAAGTTTGCAACAGTTCACTTTCGTTCTTCCGTTACAGCGAGTTTTGTAACAATTATAACTGTTACAAACTCACAGTTTCATACCTTTTCACTCTTTTGATCATCTTTTGAGCCATAGACCAATCTTTTGAGACCATGATTGATATGAGGAGCTAAAACCATCCTCTGGGGCGACAGAGGAAGCTATTCTGACAATGAAAAAGTGGTAATTTCTATTTTAAATAATTTAAGCAATTTAAATTATGATTTTTTTCCTAGAACAAAAGAGTTTTTCCAATGATTTTTATTAAGCAATTGTTATTTTAATTGATGGTATATGCTTAACTTTGAGTTCTTGATATTCCATGCTTTCAACTTACAATTGCTCTTTTATAAAATCTATTTTTTCAATAATTAGAATCACTTAAATGGGAAATTGCATAATAATAATAATAATATCACTTTGGAATTGATAGAATAGTGGAACCCTTAGCCCCAGTTTCTCCAAAATCTTGACATCACTTTTTGAATCAAATTTGCAATATTTATTTAAATCTAAATTTTTTTTCCTTCACAAGTCTGAAAAGAACCTATTATTTACCACTATTACAACAACTTTTGGAAAACCATTACGTACTGCGTTTAAGACCCCCATTGGAATGTCACCTTATCAACTTGTGTATGGAAAGGCATGTCACTTACCTGTTGAGTTAGAACATAGAGCATATTGGGATGTTAAGCAGCTAAATTTTTCACTAGATAAGGCATGAGCCCATAGGAAACTCCAGCTCAATGAGTTGGAAGAAATTCGTAGAGATGCATACGATAGTGCTAAGGAGTATAAGAACAAAATGAAACTTGTGCATGATAAGAATATTTTAAGAAAGTCATTTTCTCCAGGTCAAAAAGTTCTTCTGTATGATACCCGCTTGCATCTTTTCCCTGGG
Source organism: Papaver somniferum (assembly GCF_003573695.1). Lineage (NCBI taxonomy): Eukaryota > Viridiplantae > Streptophyta > Magnoliopsida > Ranunculales > Papaveraceae > Papaver > Papaver somniferum. The sequence goes on along the minus strand of NC_039363.1, from coordinate 31,286,215 downwards.
AAGTTACGTTCTCGGTGGACGGGTCCTTTTATTGTTCGCGCTGTCTTTCCTAATGGAGCTGTTGAGATTGAGACACCATATGGTAGTAGTTCTTCGAAGGTTAACGGTCAGAGATTGAAACCCTTTTTAGAGCCCTTTCCTAAATGGGATGTTGAGGAGGTCCCTCTGGAGGACCATGTTTACCCTTGATTGACCATCAAGGTGATTGTATGTTGTATATTAGTTTTTGATTTCTTTCTTCACCCAGGTACTATCTTTCCGACTTCTCTCTTTACTGATTCCTCATGTTACCTTACTTTTTGGTATTGCTCTTTCATTAGAAACATTGAGGAAAATGTTAGATTTAAGTTTGGGGGTGGGGAAGAAACTTTTTGTTAGCTTTTAGTTGCAATAAATAAACTCCAGAGCCTAGAAAATTATGCTTATTAAGGTTGGCACTAACCAATCTAAGTGGATGTGAACATCTTGGTTATAGGAGTTGAGGAACCAATCTGATTAGATGGGAACATCTAAAGAGTCTATTCATAAAAGCACAGAGCTCAGGTGTTAGAATATGGGAAACACCGTTCACTTTAAACCATCTATTTTTATCTTTATCCATCTTCTTAATCTTTCCATGTGATTGGTTGACTCCGGTTATGATGTCCAGAAACTATCTGAGTAGAGCCCTGTCACTTATATATGAATTTTAGTATGCTGAGTGCAAACTCGTGTACAACAATTGGAATTTCGCATCAGGGTACTTCCTTTTATAGTCAATGATTGTAAGCCAACCAAGGAGATTCTTTAGTGCCAGCCAAGGTTCTGCGTAGATAGCTAGGGTCCGGAGTAAAGTTTTTGTGGGTACACCTCTGGTAAACCCTCCGGAGACAACACTCCGCCGCTAGGGCCACCTAGAGGTTTAACGGCTTGCTGCACGTGCTAAGTAGTCATTTTATATTAGATTTGCTCGAGGACTAGCAAATAATAAGTTTGGGGGTATTTGGTAGACACAATTTTGTGTCTGAATTATCCTCAGTGTCTCTATTGCTAGTGCTTGATTTTGTACTTATTATGGTGTTTTTATGTTTGTGTAGGTGTTTTTGGAGAAATACACTTGTGTGGAAAAAGTTGCTCAAAAAGTGCTATTTGGACCCCGGAAGACATTTGCTATACGAATCCCAGATTTGGCTAAGGGGCACCCAAGGTTATGTGTAGCCCAAATTCATCCTCAACACCCAAATTCATACTTAGCACCCATCTTCTTCTTTGAATTTCATTTTGGCGGGAAAATAAAAAAACAGAACTGTGTAATTTTCGATCGAAGTTTGAAGGAGTTCTGGGTTGATTAAAGGACTGAAATTTGTTGGGTAGTTGTGATATGTCCCAACAAAACTATCATGAGTGATTTGATCGATTAAAATTGGCTGGATTCTCGCATAGAAGTAAACAGGGCAGCACGTTCACCAGGGGAAGATTTTCACGCGTCTGTTGTTGCTGGGAGAGTTTGGAATGTGCTGGGAGAATGCTAGAGGCGTGTAAGAGTTAAACAAGGAGAGTTTGCAGCTGTAAAACACGTAAGAATCTAAAACAGGAAAGAAAATATCCGAAAATATTTTCTTTCACTGCCGAGAATTTGTGAAGTTATGGAGGAGATTCGATGCATTTTTCGGGTATAAATAGAGTCCCTTGGGTCATATAAGGGGTTACTGAGAGTTTGGGAGAGTTTTGGAGAAGACAGAGGCGATAATCAGAACCACCAGAAATACTTTTCTGCTGCTGCTCATCTGAAGAACGTGAAGAACAGACCATCCAAGACAGTCATTTTTCAACAGTGGAAACGACACACAAGCGTGGGTCGAGAGCTAAAGAATCAGCGACAATATTGTTCTATCGTTCTTTTCAGTTTGTAACACATATAACTGTTACAAACCCGGTTTTATCATTGTTTCTCCCATTTCATCATTTGTACACCACCTTTGAGAAATAAAAAAATGAATTTTGAGCGTGTTTTCCTAATGATGAGCTAAACCCAATCCATGGGGCGACGGAGGAAGCTATTCTCTCAAGAATTATGTGGTAATATTTATTTTATAAATTTATGCAATATTTTTATATGATTAATTGCATTGATAAAAAATAAATTAAATGATTCTTATTAATCAAATGTGTTTTCTCTTGATGATGCATGCTTAGTTTTAGACTCTTGATGCGTTATACTTGCGACTAACATTTGATATTTTGGGAATATGATTTTGGCAATACTTTAGAATCGAATCAATTGTTTAAATTACATGATATAAATTAATTTAGAACCACATAAGTATTGATGAATGGTGAAATCCTAGCTCCAGCCTCTCCATAATTTTCACAACATATCAACATTTATTTGCTTTATTTTCTTTGCTTTAAAATTAAGTCTAAAATCTATTGCTTTCACAAGTCTCAACGAACCTACCACTACAAAACAACTTGAAATCACATCACATAGCAACTATTAGTTGTGGGTGAGATCAACTAAGGAAATCAAGTGCGCAGAATCCTGCGTGGTTCAAGAGGCGTAAGTAACGCGACTGTACCTTAATCAGTGTGAGATTGGTTAGGGCTCAACTACATTCCAATTCGAAGTTAATTTGTAGTAATCTAGAGTCTGTAGCGGATTAATACAGTATGGTGTTCAAATCTGGACTAGGTCCCGGGGTTTTTCTGCATTTGCGGTTTCCTCGTTAACAAAATTTCTGGTGTTTGTGTTATTTCTTTTCCGCATTATATTTTTATATAATTAAAATATCACAGGTTCTGCATAGTTCAATCAATTAGATAATCCAACCTTTAGTTGTTGATATAAATTGATTGACACTTGGATATTGGTCTTCGGTACCATCCAAGTTATTTTTCATATTAATCCGACTCACAGATTTCTGTCTGTTCGATTGCAGATTGATTTGAATAATTGAGATATAACTCTTGGATGTATTTTCCTTGATGGAGTCTGACTGTGTAGTTGATTTTCTTGGAAATATATTGGAGTTAGTCCATACAAATTTCTTAATGAAATATTGGGTGTGGTTGTTAGACCCCCGATTTTTTCATACCCAACAACATGAGGTCAGCATTTGCACCAGCAACTTTATCCATTTCTATCCAACAACAAAAGTGATACATATTCCACCAATGATTTGGAGGCTCAAAATTGAACATATACGAATCTGAAATCTCACATTTAACAACAACTTTTTCCATTATCATAAATTCAAATACTATAAGTGTACCAAAAAAAACGATAAACAAAAAACAAAAACCAAAAATACATAGAGATTAAGAACTTACCAGCTAGAACTGAAAATTTCAAAAACACCAGGAGTTGAAAGATTTTTAAGTCCACAAACATCATAAGCATTAGGATCATACCAAATCATTTTCTCCATTGACCCACCCTCAACTTTATAAAATGCACAACATCAAATTGAGATAGCCAAATACTATTAAAAAATTAAACAACACAGGATTAAATTGGACAAAAACCAATTTCAAATTACTAAGAACAAGAAAAAAGTAGAATACCTTAAATTTCAACGTATATAATTATGTAGACATTAAGAATCAACATGGATTGATAATAGTTTAAGAAACTCCAGCGTACTATTTATATAATTCTGAATGTTATGAGACAAATAATGTTACACGCAAGCGGAAATAAAAAAGAATGAATAAAATTCAACAGGTGTACAACTATGTATACATTAGTAATCACATGTGTACAACTATGTACTCATTCACAATCAACATGTGTATATAGTTATACACATGTTATCCGTACGTGTATCCAAAACATATATACCCAAATGAGGGATGAATATGTGAATTTAAATTTAAGATAAAATTCAAAAAAAAAATATCTAAGGTAAAATTCATTAAACTAGATATCAATTTAATACCTGCTGAAATTAAGAATCTATGTTGTTAGAGCTATGCTCGGTCGAAATCACAATTGTTGCTATATCAAGCTTGTTTTCAAATTTAGTTGTCAAAACTATATCTTGATTTCTAGTCTATAATTAGTTAAGTCTCGGTCTAGGATAGAGGTAGTTGAGAAACGAGACAGTCATCATTTGCGTTCTACCGTTTGAAGGACAAGACCAACCGAAACTTTTGGAGAACTTCATCAACAAAAGGTAAATGAAGACTGAACCACCTATTTCTCAAGTTATATTCACCTTTCTATCCTTAAGACTATCGTCGCATAACTAATTAGACTAGCATGCGTAGACAAGACTTTCGAGTCGAGAACTAATTATTTAGTTTACGAATTTCTCGAAATATAATTACTAAGCTTAATGAACATTTTTTTATACTTGATCAAATTTCGGTGGAGAACAATTTCGTTGTTCGGAACCAAATCATGTTCAAGTTTATCATTCAAAAATAGCTTGTAACAGTGATATGTGTCATTGTTGATATTCATGAATGTTTCCAATTGATTTTTAAAAATATAGAACTACTATATTCGAAATACAATACAATGTTATTAGTCTTACAAACTGAGAAAACTGTTATATGTCTGAAGCCGTATTACATGTACTTGTACACATCGCACAATATTTATATATCGACTTTCAGATTTGTGTGATTTGCATATTCGTATATATATATATATATATATCATGGAAAATATAATTGTTTCGTGATCCTGATAGGTAGGTATATTCGTATACAAAACATTTTGGAACTGTGGTAAGGGAACCGAGTTAAAGCATCAAACCGATATGCGAGCCAACACAGTTCTATATTCTAGAACCAGTTTAATATCCAAACCGGTACGCAAACTGAAACATTGTGTGAACTCCGGAACCGTTAAAGGTCTTGAGTTTTCCAAACGGTACATGAACTAGAAAGTTATGTAGAATCCATAACTTTGAGTTGGTTTAAAATTGGAAAACCGGTACGTGAACTGAAAAGTTCTGTAGAGTTTGGAACTTGGTAATTGCATAAGTTTGCAAACCGGTACGTGAACTTAAAAGTTTTGTAGACTCCGGAACTCGGCCATTGCACATAAGTTTATAAACCGGTCCGCGTACTGTGACTCATCCGACTCACGAACGGTTCAAGTATTTGTACCTTGTATATTTACAAACTATGTCGATTTTGATTCAATTGTGATTAAATTATTTCTATTTTGAGGATATCCATACTTTTATCGAGTTGATATCGATTTCCATCACCTGGATCTATCGTTTGATCTCATCATCCGTTTAGATCATAAATTAAGAAATTAATCATAGGATTAATCCGTGGGAGGAAGATTTGGTTTAAAGTATTCAATTGAGTTGAAGAACTCTTAGTTGGTGTGTGTTGATGGTGGTTTTTATTTAAGGGTTAAAATTATAAAAACTCGCATTTAATGTGTCGTTATTCTGCAAAGAAGCAGAGCCATGTAAATTGATGAGTGTCCAACCTCTTCACTAGCGCATTTATTGAGCAATTCAATATATTCACGTGAAATTCATCCAGAATGGTGCATGTAGCAACAATCCCAAATATTCTGTAAATTTCGACACCCTGCCTATATTATTCAATTAATATAAGTTTCTTTGAATGCTTTCTGTGCTACGTTCCCCGACCGAACCCTTAATATTGATATGGCATGACAATTTGTGTTCACTCTCAACAGAGTAGCACGAATTTCCAAGTATCAAGGTTAAGGTCCTTGCATAAAAGTACTCAATCAGAAAGCATACTGCTCTCTGGAAATAAACTTAAAGGACTTTGTGTCAGCACATAGAATTCAATCAATTTTGTGATAATTCACAAGATTCAGATATTACCCTGACCAATTTGCAAAAATTAGGGTTTTGTGCCCTGCGCAGTATATTAGACCCCGCTGGTCGAAATTAAGCTTAGGCGAACTAGGAAATTAATCTGCCATGGATTAGTAGGTGCAAAATCCTGCCCAAAATCAGAAAACGAGGAATAAAAGGAGACGCGGAATAGGAGCAGCAACAAAGGGAGGTGTGGCCATGCCATAGGCCAGCCAGCGCCACTTGCAAGTGGGCACACCCCATGTTGCCCGACCGTCCCCTGTTTCCCGTCAACCAATCAGGTTGCTTTAAACCCACCACACACACATGAGTTGTGGTTGGGGTCATACTTGCCGGCCCTATTTCCCATCGACCAATCAGGTCGCTTTAAATCCGCTATGCGTACTAGAAGTGTGGCCACGCCCATGTTTGGATGGCCCCTCTTTTTATCGACCAATCAGGTCGCTCTAAACCTTCCCCAGTATTAACAGAGAGGTAAAATTGCGCCAGATGGTCAAAAATGCTATATTGGATTTCCAAAACCGCGCCAACATGCCAATGGCATGCCAAATGTATATGCCAAACGTTCCATTCCGCTCCGCATGCTAATGACATGCCAAACTTGCCGCAACAGCATGCCAAACATGTCAACATGCCATAAATAGCGCGCCTACATGATAATCCACCTTCTGTTCGTGGCCAACGCCATAACAGAGTCTGGTCAAGGTATCCCAACTAAAACATGATTTTCCTTTAGTGGTATTAGTTGAAACCCTAGCTTTGGTCGTGGCCCAAATTACGCCACTTTGGGTCCCACAACATGCCACGAGCCACGCGGAACCCAGGAAACCCTAAAAATGGCGCCATGCTATGGACACTCATATCCGCCCTTGCTCTTGTGGCCATCCCCGTGTTATGGCTTCGCCATAATTCCTCTGGCATGGCCATGACGCCGTTTGCACAAAAACGTCACTGTGCCGCGGCCGCATGCCACACGCGCTAATTAGGGTTTCGATATGCCAAACCCTAATTTAGCTAAGGCTGCCACGCCAACCAAGCCAATTAATGCTCTTAAGGCATTAAATTCGATATGGAAACTGGAGACAATGCTGCCGAGCCATATTTGGGTCTAACATCTATATGCAAAAATCTGGCAGCCATGGCTACGCCAGGCGCTACTTGCATCACCGTGTCATTGGCATGCGCTAACTATGACAACCATGCCATTTTGCCACTGGCATGCGCTAACTATGCCAACCATGCCATTGTGCCAATGGCATGCGCTAAATATGCCATTACACCATTGGCATGTGCCATCAGGCGCCAACAGAATGTGGCCAATCAGTGGCCACCCTCTCTCATGAGTCACAATCTCAGCCATCCAAATTCGCCACAGAATTGACAGGCCTGTGGCAAGTCTTAGGCAACCAGCAAAGACAAGCCTAATAGCATCACATGCTATTATCCTGCGGAAAGTCTCTGACTTTGACTTGCCACACATAGCAATCTGCTACACGTTTTCCATAAAAACACTCGAGACATCAAACATGTCACAAACTTGGGGATGCTAATCAGGGTATTTGTCTAGCGGTTTACAACATAAGGCGTGCAACACGCCCATTATAAGAAAGTGTCAGAAAGCGGGGCAGTTAGTGGCGACAAGAAGTAATGGGTGTAAACTAACCCGTTTCCTTCATAATGGGAACGTGGTCTCTGGAATTTACACATTACCCCACTTCTCCATCACTCAATCATTCCCACTTTCTACGAGATCAGGGTGCGTTCAATATGACTTGTATAAATAGGTTCTACCTATTTCAATCAAACAACATTTTTTGATTAACAACAACATAATATCCAGAAAACACCAAAGAACTGATAGCTTACATTCCGCGAGCCAGTTCCCAAATTCTGATACAAGTAATAAAATAGCCACACCTTAGAATTAACCATTCTGATCTCAACACCTTATTCGCTTCCTTCCCTAAGACCAACCCTTCTCCTTCACTTTGTGACCGAAGCAAAACTGGAACGACCATTCCTTGGTTTAGGACAGGATTGTACAAATTGATCTCTCGAATCTAAAGTACTCCCGTGCAGTGCATTTGTTTTAGATTTAGATTCGTCTCTCATCCATACATCCAAATTTACCAAAACCAGCAGAAACAAGTTTTACTCATAAACAGTGTGAGACCGTTTAACGGAATCAATTGCGCAAAGTCCTGCTGGAATTCAAGAGGCGTAAGGAGTGCAACAGTACCCGAATCGGTGGGAGACTGAGTTCTGACTCAACTACATTCCAGACCGAAGTTAATTGGTAGTAGGCTAGTGTCTGTAGTGGATTAATACAATTTGGTGTTCAATATGGACTAGGTACAGGGATTTTTCTTCGTTTGGGGTTTCCTCGTTAACAAAATTTCTGGTGTATGTGATATTTCTTTCTTCGTACTATATTGTTTATCTTTATAATTGAAATGTCACAGGTTGTGCGTTAATCAATCACAGTAGATAGGTCCGACCTTGTTTATGGGTAAGACTTGATTGACCCTTGGACATTGGTCTTTGGTACCGTCCAAGAACTCTCTTTGTAGTTAGGTGCACGGATTCAGTTCTGTAAACATTCTAACAACAAGAGAGAGAGAGAGAGAGAGAGAGAGATAACTCTAGACACTTTCCTTGATTGAGTTTTGACTCTCGGAGTTGTGTTGAGTTTGTCCATACAGATTGCCTACGAAAAGGTTGGTGGTTTATTTTGGTTCCCCCAGTGTTTTCATATATTATTACAGTTGGTAACATGGGCCATAATGCCAATGCTAGAATACAATAATGTTACTACTCATGCATAAATTACAATTCATACCTGTTGATGGTGGATTTTCGGCAAGGGATAAAATCGTAAAATCATGATACTGCATGTTTCTGGGCCGGCTTCAGGAATGTATGTGACCATTCATATTTTACGATCCGTGAACCATTTCACGATCTCTGACTGAGCGAACATTCCTCTCAGAGCTATGATGAATATGTTTCTCGAAAAGTCTCTCAGCTGAGCTTTCAGTGCTTCACACATTTCATCATCACCTCTACATAGAATCAAAATGATTGGGTGGCTCCTAGACATATTACATGCTAGTATAGAGCCTAAAGCCTTCAGGACGTCACGCTGCTCGTTGTTCCATGACTACGTAGAGAGACCGTGTATAGAATCTCCTAATGATTGGGCAGCTCCTAGACATATTGTATGCTAGTATAAAGCATAACACCTTCAGGACGTCACGCTATTCGTTGTTCCCAGACTATACACCACCTCAGAACGAGTATGATGCTTCAATTATCTCATATCTCAATTATGCAAATAGGTTAATTCTAGCGTGTCATTCATCAACTGAATTCCTAGAAAATAATCTATTTTATCTCATTACTCTGTTTAATGGCTGATCTTCAGCTGGATTCCACGGATTAGTAATAGATACTCGACTCATTTTATTACTCCGTTTCATGAATTATTATCAGTTGAATTTCATGAATTAGAAATAAATACTCAAATAATTTATATTACTCCGTTTCATGCATTTGTAATAAAGAAGTAGTTCTCTCTTTCACAGATTAGGCATTGTTATTCAGAAAGGTGTTGGGGCCCAGCTTGTTGCTCAGTTACCTTCCACCAATGTTTCCACCGATATGTATTGATCCTTTGTATAAAATAATAACAATATAAAGACATATTTCATGAATTATTCTCAGCTGAATTTCATGAATTAGTAATAAATATTCACTGATCGGGCATCTGGGCCACCATCGAGTAAGCCTCGAGAAAATGGTGCGAGTGTGTCTAGCAATAATGCACAAATGAGCACCCGAATGCACGAACGAGCACTCAAAATATGGACAAACGAGGAAACCTGCGCAAAATAGGAAGGAAAATAATATCAATAAAATAATAAAAAGGCATCTAAAGGGACCAAGCCCACCGGGCGTCCGGTCATGCCGCCGTGGTCGGTCCCGCACCTCTTTAAATTATTTTATATTATTTTTCCTCATCTCTCATGAAGCCTCCTTGATTTGAGAAAACTCCCTCGTTTGAGCAAAACTCTTAGTTTCTCCATATTTTCTATCAAACGATGAAAACAATTAGTAAAAAATAGGGAAAGGTGTCACGGGACCGGGCCACCTAGCCGGCCGGACATGCCTTAGCCGTGGCCTGTCCCATACCTTACAATTTCTTATTTTCTCATATTGTTATTTCCTTCATCTCATGAAACTTCGTCGTTTAAGCGAAAACCCTAGTTTTTCAATATTTTCTCAAATATTGCTCAAACCATGAAAAAGCAAAAAAAAGTCAAATGGTCACATGACCGACTAGGCTTCTCACGTCAAAAATTAAAATATTATTATGTTAATATTCTCAAAATATTGGTCGCACGAGCAAAGTTCTACTTTCTCATTCGAGCAAAATTGAGAGTTTCACTTAAGATCAAACTCTTTTGAAAATCCAAAATATTGCTCAAACGCGCACCAGAAAGTACCAAAATTCTTAGGACTGAGACATGGGCAATATGGTGACACAGGCATGCCACCTTGACCCGTCAAGGTTCGCCCTTAGGCTTGCAAGGAGCCAGTCCCACACTCTTTCATAATTTTGACCTAATTAGCTCTCAACAGTTCATATTGGGTCCAAACTCTTTCCAACCAACTTGGATTTTTCTCAATAGACCACCAGCTGGTCCCATGACCACCAAGGTCCGCCCCATGACCCCTTGGTCGGTCCTCATCTCTTCATAATTAAGTTTTATTACCTAACGCTCGCACGAGCACTATTTTAATAAATGATTAAACCAGCATTTGATCATCCTTTCACCAACTGATCAACAAAATATTTTGGCACATACTCACTCGAGAAGATGGGTGCTACATGGTTGGCCATCATCCCCTGTAGTCGGTCCCTCTTTCACTCAGTGACTTATTTTCAATAAACTATCAATTGATCGACAATCGATCAAAATTAGTGTTTCGAACTGAATATTCTGCAAATCATAATTATGAGCAAGTTCAAACACTAATAATTTTATGTTGATCCAGCAATCAACATCTTTGATTAATATTATATTTGGCCACGCTACCAATAACTCATCAAATGAGCAATATTTGCTAAGATGCTCGAATATTGATTCAACTATCAATATTCAATAATTCATCAAATGAGCAATATTTGCTCAGATACTCGAATATTGATTCAACTATCAATATTCAGTAATTCATCGACTGAGAAATATTTGCTCAGATGCTCGAATATTGATTCAACTATCAATATTCAGTAATTCATATAATGAGCAATATTGCTCATATGCTCGAATATTGATTCAACTATCAATATTCAGTAATTCATCAATATTCAGTAATTCATCAAATGAGCAATATTTAGTCAGATGCTCGAATATTGATTCAACTATCAATATTCAGTAATTTATCGAATGAGCAGTATTTGCTCAGATGCTCGAATATTGATTCAACTATCAATATTCAGTAATTCATCAGATGAGAAATATTTGCTCAGATGCTCGAATATTGATTCAACTATCAATATTCAGTAATTCATCGAATGAGCAATATTTCCTTAGATGCTCGAATATTGATTCAACTATCAATATTCAGTAATTCATCGAATGAGCAATATTTGCTCAGATGCTCGAATATTGCTTCAACTATCAATATTCAGTAATTCTAATGAGCAATATTTGCTCAGATGCTCGAATATTGATTCAACTATCAATATTCAGTAATTCATCTAATGAGCAATATTTGCTCAGATGCTGGAACATTGATTCAAATATCAATATTCAGTAATTCATCAAATGATCAATATTTACTCAGATGCTCGAATATTGATTCAACTATCAATATTCAATAATTAATCAAATGAGCAATATTTGCTCAGATGCTCGTATTCAGTAATTCATCAGATGAGAAATATTTGCTCAGATGCTCGAATATTGATTCAACTATCAATATTCAACAATTCATCATACGAGCAATATTTACTCATATTATCAATATTAATTATGTTGATTCAATTATCAACATCCTTCATTTGAGAACTATACGTCCCAACAGACATGTTCGATCCATAAATCATAGAGAACTTGGTAATCATGCTCGACTGAACAATACTTAGACTCTCGTCTAATCAAGTCAACGACTGACTAATCAAATACATGTTTGCCTTGCAGACTCCACATTCGTGAGACATCAATCACGTCACATGGGGGATATTGATTAGGGTTTTGGTCAGGAGACCTACGACACGTGTATTCATCCACGTGAGAAATGTGAGTAAGTCGTGCAAGCAGTTGAGGGAGTTAGAAAAGTAGTGGGTAGACAATCAACCAAGTATTCGCATGACCTGGAACTGGTTTAACCACGATTTCCACTTTCCCACTCTTTCACTCGAGCAACCGTCACACTTACTGGGGATCAATGTGTCTACATTCTTGCAATATAAATAAGTTTCTGAATTCACGATTGAAAACAAGATTGGTCGGACAGACAACATCCATCGTCTAACCAAGAATAATCGTGTGAGCAACGATCTCTCTCAATTGAGCAGAATTCAAACTTATTCTTTACTTGCAGAAACCCACAACACATTCACAATCCTTGATCATCATTGATCTCACACACTTCTCAGCTTCCCTCCTACAAATCAACCCTCTTCCCTCTTTGTGACCGAATTAACTCTAGATAGCCATTTCTTGGTTTAGGCCGGAGTCCTACAGATTGATCTCTCGAACTCAAAGCACTCTCGTGTAGTGCATCTGTTTGAGGTTAGGAAGTTTGCTCGGTTGAGAAGTCTCCATCCGTATAGTCGTCTCTCTACTTCCTTAAAAACCAGCAAATCATTTTTCCCCATCAACAGATTGGCGACCACAGTGGGAGATTAATCTCTCGGTTCCAATCTCAATTCGTCAAAATGGTTGATCTTAGGCCAGGTTCAGTTATAACTCCTAATCCAAACGGTGCTAGCACTAGCAACAATAATGGTGGTACTCCAGTCACCGTTTACGTTTCCAACAGCGGCGCTACTAATTTCTACCTCTCAAATCAACAATACCATTGTCCATGTTGAAACCAACATTGGTACAATACTCTCTTCGGCCGATCTCCTTAAGAAATCAGAGAAGAACCACCTACCATAGCTGATCTCATGAAGGTTCAGGAAATTCTTGCCAAGAATCAAACATGGCGGCAACACAGAAAGAGTTGTTCACCTATCTCAAGACTCTGATAGACAAGCTGTTATCTAAGCAAACTCAACCCCAACGCCAGTCAGACAAAGGAATAGCTAAGGAAACATCCTCAACTACTGATCCTGAAATATCCCCAATCCACATCGTGGAAGATGATGAAGTCTGCAATGACCCACCAGCAAGGGAATCAACAAGTTTCATCACTCGAGGAGATTTTAAGCGCTTTCTAGGGGATCGTGGAAAAGAAAAGAAATCATATGTCCATCGTCACCAACCTCCATATCCTTCTACTATACATAGAGTTCCTCTTACGAAAGGTTATACTTCTCCAACGTTCACACTTTATGATGAATACTCGAGAACATGTCTCTCGTTTCTTGGAATCATTTGGCAAGCATGAGTACAACCATGTTGTCCGCTTGAAGGAGTTTTCAAAATCCTTAACCTTCATAGCATACACATGGTACCACAACATCGCACCAAGAAGCATCACTAGTTGGGGAGAATTGATTAATGCTTTCTGCAGAAAGTACTTCTTCATTTTAGAACAGGTCACCCCCTCAGACCTGGGAAGAATGTTTCAGAGGAACAATGAACATTCCAATGATTACGTGAAAAGGTTCAGGGTCTAAGATTTGTCATGATCCGAATGTCACTGAACAACAACTCGTAAACTTTTGCATCAATTGAATGAACCCGGTCTACAGAGCTTTACTAGAAAATCTCTGATTCCAGACTTACTCAAAACTTCATGAAGCATCCAAACGATCAGCGACTACTGCACCTGCTTTACTGGAAATAGAAAAGTCTACAAAGGTCTATAAGCCTCATAGCAGACGATGCTTGGTCAAGAATCAGTACGATCTCCAACCTTCAATAAACGTTGTTGCTGAAAGGAATGAAAGGAAAGCCGAGACACAGCGTAGAACGCTTCTCCAAAATCCCAGGCTCCCCCAAATGCGCAAAGAAAAGATAACCAATCCTGAAATGCACAAACCTCGACCCCGCATCAGCGAACAGGGAAATGATCATACAGACTCAAACTTTCCTATTATCATGAAGGAGTGATCGAGTTACTGGAAGTCTGGGTTCAAGATGGTGCAATCAAGTTGTCGTTCATCAGGAGAGAGCCAACTGAAGAAGAAATGGAGAATCCCAGGTACTGTCGCCTTCATAGGTTCATCAATCATCCAACAAGTGACTGCAATATTTTGAAGGGCATCTTCAAATAGAAGGTTGAGCCATAATATCTTTAACCGGGAACTGAAGGAGTACACAGAACCCTCTCCCAATCAAGACCATCACTCTCTCTGAACAACCTATCAAAAAGGCATTTCAATCCTTGGTCGAACATATATGTGAATTACTCTATCCGTTGAAGGTACAAAGGAGAAACATGTTCCCAGCACTGAATCACATCGTGTCAACAATTCCATTCCCGAAATACTTCCCGAGCCTCCAGCCACAGACAAAGACATGTACGACTGGTGACTGCTTACCATAGTTAATCTCAGAAGAAACGAATTTGGAAGAATGTTAATCTATGCTGACACCGCCATCAACAACACTCCACTGAAAACCATCAGATCCACGGGCATCACTCGACAAGAAGCTACTCATGATCGGTTCTCCCATCTCAATCAGATACCACGAAGGAACGCTCAGAGATACTTATGGCTATATCACTCTCAAAGTTAAAATAGGTTCAACCTGGAGAGAAACCAAGTTTCACATAATCAGGATGATCCAATATATGACACGATCCTCGAACGAGCGTGGATACACGCTGAAAAGAAGGCTACTGACAAAGCGTCTTTGTTGCACATCTCTCCAACGAAGAAAGTTCTGATCCAGAAGATTTGGCGGACGTTCCATCATCAGATCACTTGGAAGAATTTCGAACTTCGACGAGGTTGAAACAAGAACCTGCAAAAGACGGATAGACATTCATCAAGAGGTTACGCACTCAGGAAAGTCTCATTCCTCCCATGTCTATGTCATTTATTTGCTCACATGCTATCCTATCATGAGGACTCAACTATTCTAGCAACTTTGTTATTGCAAGACGTTATGAATGGATAGCTTCACCATATTAATATTTTACCAAGTGGTTGAATCTGACACCTCTCTGAATCGAGCATCTCACCGAGACATTCATTACTGAGATGATGTCCAAGCTTGGAAAAGAACACTTTGGGCGTTTATCCATAACCTTGCAGGAGTGTCCATGTGTGCCACAAAATCAAAAAGTCTGCACAAGTATTGAATCCCACTACCGCAACGAAAGGAATGCTGAATCAACAAAAGATACTCGAGATCGAGACGGTCAAGCCTAAGACATTCGACGCTTAAGGATTGTGAGGCTTCAACGCTCAAGCATCTAAGGTTTGAAGCATTTAGGATTTTTTCTTAACTTATCCATTATTTTCAACTTATCCTTGGATTAAGCAATTGAATCTATCAAACCAAAAAAAAATCCCTACAACTGTCAATCATCTACTTCTCCAAGGCCAAGTGAATGTCAAAAACCTCTCATCTCTGAGTGCTACATTCTTCAGAAGCCTTCAAACTGTACTCTCAATCAAAGAGTACACCTTCGATAATGATGCCTCTAGATTCAACACAAATATCTCGACGATGACACACTGATTTAACACCAGCACGACCAAAGTGTAACTGAACTACAATCGTAAATCTTCATTATCCCATGATATGACTTCTGAAGCATATGCAACATAATTCATCCATGGATGGCACAAACTCTTTCAACATACACTGGGGACTTGATCTTATTGGAGAAATCGATTCAAATCTATTTCAATAAATGTTATCCACATAACAAGTTATTTCAACCTGTTTTGATTCCATGAAACTTCATCAACGGGACCTCTCTACATCACAATCCCCTGCACGACTGAGAAACTTCCTCTCTTCACCAATCACATACAGAATGAAGACTGCTGCTATCTACTGCAACAACGTCGACTCACTGATGAAGCCAGTTCATAGTAAAGTCATACTGTTCAGGAGAATTTGGATTGAACTTCCAGTACCCCTTCATCTTAGGGATGCTCAACCCACCAACTAGTTCGTGAATGTAAAAGGCTCACTGGATGGAGGCACAAAGTCTATGTCGATAATCATGTTTCTAGCCTTTTCGGTCTCTGGAGAAACTCCGACCATAATATCGGCATCAACAAGGATATCTGGAGGAACTCCGTTCATGGTCTCAGCATCAACAACGGTCTCAAGAGCAACATCCTCATGACAGGGCTTCATCAACTAACCATTCTATGAAGTGTTACACATGAAGCGGACTTCTCCAAGAACTAATGATTCATATCAAGATGTGTAGACATGATAACATGTTCGCATGAAAGTCTTCCCAAAGCTTGCACGACTGGCGGGCACAATCCAAAGTTTTCTACAAGATGTTTCATCACCTCTACAAATGAGATACAACACACTTCATGCCATGGGTTTACAAAACATACCAAAAGGGCATGTCAATAGGCGAGCAGAAATATATGGCTTCCACACTCATGTTTATGGAATCTGATAATTTGCACGGGATTACAAGTTATGAATGTGCATGCGTCATTGAATTCCCTAGACATCTCCAAGCTGAAGGATTCTTTTTGCATATGATTCCTCAGTCTCTTAGCTTCAAAAGTTTGGGTCAAGCACCGAATTCTGACGTCGTATGAGGTTCCTACAGCTTCCAGAGCATACAACGTGCAAGAAGCAATTCTTAGACGGGATTCTTTACCTTCACAGTTGATCGATGTCCACCAAGTCTTTTCACTAAGTCCTTCATCAAGGTACCTCCAACTTCGACCACCTAGGTCTTTACATCGTGTTTTTTGTACCTGGGTCCTCTATCTAGGTCTTGCCATAAGAAGGAAACACGAAAAAGAGATTTAACTAAATACTGGGGACTGACGATCCACTGATCATGACGATCAGTTTCACAGTTCAAGAGTCGTGACTGACACCAAGATCGCCTATGATAATCATTCATCATAAAATTAATGCTACAACCGAGACATACAACCATTGTCACTACATCATCCCCTCTTGAGAGCAACCTCAGTTATGGTCCCGTGACCAGGGTTTCAGAAGTGAGTTCTATGATTGACAGAAGCAAAAAATGGTACTGCAAGAACCAGGCTCATGTATGAACCATGGGTTTTAGATTGAAAATTAATCAATGGGATTGAAATCCTTCATCAAGCGTTCAAGAAACAAGCAAATGGTCTAAAGACACAACAGGGGCGTTTTACAACAAGCTCGTCTGAGAAGATTTTACACTTCTTGCACAAAGAAGCGTGCTGGGAGCAGTTGGTGAAGAATCTAGGGATGGGTCATATACCATTATCTTCGTATGGGTGTCCTCTACAACATATCCAAAATTCATAATAATTGGATGAACGAGCAGAAAAAAGATGTGTCTGAAATATCAAACTACATGACAACTGAAGTTACCTAACTTCTGAATTTTCTGATGACGAATTATGATGAAATTCTTCATTCATCCACATCTATATCAGGAGCTACACCATCAACGCAAGGCCAAACTTCATCTTCAGCCGATAGTCTCAGTTGCAAATATGTGGTGCTTCTGCCAATGAGATATGAGCTTTTCATCTTCAGCTCTTTTCTTCTGTGATATTTCATCACGTCTCTGCTTTCCCTCCGCATCTGCTAAGACCAAGAAAGCATGTATCTTAGCACGAACCACTCTCATATGATCAAGATAAATACCATGTATCAACTTTCCAGCATCTCTGAAAGGTTGATTCACCTTGGCATGAACATCTGCAAAAGTCTTCTTCTTTGACTAGATATATCTGGAGCGTTCCCCGGAAGAGCCAGAAGGGTGGTTGTAACTGGAAGTTACCATTATCTGAGGCGAAAGAAATGGAGTCATGGATATACCAATAACAAACACGCAAAAAAAAATGGTAACACTCCAACTCTTACCTGTTTACAATTTCACTAACAGTAGTGAACTTAGCACAAAAGTTTTAGGAACTTGCTCGTTTTCTCAAACCTGCAAAGACGAGCAAAGTCCATTATTCAAAAATCATAAATTGATTTTCATAAACCCATGAGCAACCGACGTAAATTTTTACTATGTTAACATCCACTGATTTTTCAAAAATTGGACAGACCCCATTCTACAATAGTGAAAACTCACATACAGACATTTTTTCACCATGTATAATCGTCTACTTTCAACAGTTTTTCAAAATCAACACATTGATTTTACAAAAAAAAAATATTTTAAAGTGAAACTCACATAAAATTGAAAAATATATATACATACATATATTTTCTCCCTGGCACGAGCATGCGTCTTTGAAACGAGAGTATATTTTCAAAAATTTGTGTAAGCTCACATATCGAAAATAAAATTTTACATGAAAGCTCATAGACAAAAATTTTATTACTAATCGATGCACGTCTATTAAAAAAAAAATCCCTCCTATGTTAGGGATAATTAGTCGTTTCTTAAAACGAACGGATGTTCGTTCACAAAGCAAAACTTTTGTGAAAGCTCACACATATAAAAAAAAAACAGGGTTATTTTCTTTTACTGGACAGACGTCCATCGTCAAAAAAAAAAGAAAAAAATCTCTCGTATGAGCATCCACCTTTGAAACGAGAGTTATTCCATTTAGTAAAATCTCATATATTTAAAAAAAATAAAATTTTGGTTTTCGTGAAAGCTCATAGACAAAATTTTTATCATTAGAGGAAGGTCTATTAAAAAAAATCTCTCTTATGCTAGGGATTATTGTTTGTTTCTTAAACTAACGAACAAATGAACATCCATTCCTAAAACAAGGATTTCCTATTTTGGGCCCCGACCCGTACACGTTAAACTGACCAAAACTGGACGTCTGACTGTCCAATCAGCAGTGTCTCGTCTCTTCGTGCTCATGAGATGACACTCTATCATACTGACAGGGTCCTTATCTGGGCATTTGCTCGTACATGACATCATTGGAGGAAATCGGGGATTCTGAAAATGCCTTTGTACGACTAACTTCGTCTACTGGAAAATCACCATCCAGTACTTACTGTGGAACATGACTGTCCCTCACTAAGCAGGGGACTTAATGTTGATGGTATATTTTCGGCAAGGGCTAAAATCTGATACTGCATGTTTATGGCCCTGCTTCAGGAATGTATGTGACCATTCATATTTTATGATATGTGAACCATTTCACGATCTCTCATAGCTATGATGAATATGTTTCTCGAAAGGCCTCTCAACTGAGCTTTCGATGCTTCACATATTTCATCATGACCTCTACATAGAATCAAAATGATCAGGAGGCTCCTAGACATATTGCATGCTAGTATAAATCCTAACTCCTTCAGGACGTCACGCTGCTCGTTGGTCCTTGACTACGTAGAGAGACCGTGTATAGAATCTCCTAATGAGTGGGCAGCTCCTAGACATATTGTATGCTAGTATAGATCCTAACGCCTTCAGGATGTCACGCTATTCGTTGTTCCCTGACTCTACACCACCTCATAACGAGTATGATGCTTCAATTATATCATATCTCAATTCTGCAAATAGGTTAATTCTAGTGTGTCATTCATCAACTAAATTCCTAGAAAATAATCTATTCTATCTCAGTACTTTGTTTCATAGTTGATCCTCAGCTGGATTCCATGGATTAGTAATAGATACTCGACTCAATTTATTACTACGTTTCATGAATTATTCTCATTTGAATTTCATGAATTAGTAATAAATACTCAAATAATTTTTATTACTCCGTTTCATGAATTATTCTCAGCTGAATTTCATGAATTAGTAATAAATATTCATCGATCGGGCATCTGGGCCACCACCGAGTAAGCCCCGAGAAAATGGTGCGAGTGTATCTAGCAATAATGCACGAACAAGCACCAGAATGCACGAACGAGCATTCAAAAATATGGAAATTTGTGCAAAATAGGGAGGAAAATAATATCAATAAAATAATAAAGAGGCGCCTAAGGGGACCCGGGCCCACTGGCCGGTAGGTCCCGCGTCTCTTTAAGTTATTTTATATCATTTTGTTATTTTTCCTCGTTTGAGCAAAACTCTTAGTTTCTCCATATTTTCCATCAAACGATGAAAAAAATAGTAAAAAATAAGGAAAGGTGTTACGGGACCGGGCCACCTAGCCGGACGGCCATGCCCTAGCCGTGACTGGTTCAAGACCTTACAATTCCTTATTTCTCATATTATTATTTCCTTCATCTCATGAAACTCCGTCGTTTGAGCGAAAACCCTAGTTTTTCAATATTTTCTCAAATATTGCTCAAACCATGAAAAAGCCAAAAAAATTCAAATGGTCGCATGACTGACTAGGCTTCTCACGTCAAAAATTAAAATATTATTATTTTAGTATTCTCAAAATAATGGTCGCACGAGCAAAGTTTTACTTGCTCATTCGAGCAAAATTGAGGATTTCAGTCAAGATCAAACTCTTCTGAAAATCCAAAATATTGCTCAAACGCATTCCAGAAAATACCAAAACTCTTAGGACTGAGACATGGGGAGTATGGTGACACCGGCATTCCACCTTTACCGACCAAGGTCGGCCCTTAGGCTTGGAAGGATCCGGTCCCACACTCTTTCATAATTTTGACCCAATTAGCTCTCAACAGTTCATGTTGGGTCCAAACTCTCTTCAACCAACTTGGAATTTTCTCAATCGACCACCAGCTGGTCCCACGACCACCAAGATCCGGTCTCATGACCCCTTGGCCGGTCCTCATCTCTCCAGAATTAGGTTTTATTACCTAACGCTCGCACGAGCACTATTTTAATAAATGATTAAACCAGCATTTGATCATCCTTTCACCAACTGATCAACAAAAGATTTTGGTGCATGTTCACTCGAGTAGTTGGGCGCTACATGGTCGGCCATCATCCCCCATAACCGGTGCCTCCTTCAGTCAGTGACTTATTTTCAGTAAACCATCAATTGATGGACAATCGATCAAAATTAGGGTTTCGAACTGCATACTCTGTAAATCATATTACTGAGAAAGTTCAAACACTAATAATTTTATGTTGATCCAGCAATCAACATATTTAAATAACATTTTATTTGGTCATGCTACCAATAATTCATCAAATGAGCAATATTTGCTCAGATGCTCAGATAGTGGTTCGATTATCAATATTCAGTAATTCATCAAATGATAAATATTTCCTCAGATGCTCGAATATTTATTCAACTATCAATATTCAGTAATTCATCAGATGAGAAATATTTGCTCAGATGCTCGAATATTGATTCAACTATCAATACTTAGTAATTCATCCAATGAGCAATATTTTATCAGATGATCGAATGTTGATTCAACTATCAATATTTAGTAATTCACCGAATGAGAAATATTTGCTCAGATGCTCGAATATTGATTCAACTATCAATATTCAGTAATTCATCCAATGAGCAATATTTGAGATGGTCGAATATTGATTCAACTATAAATATTCAGTATTTCATCAAATAAGCAATATTTACTCAGATGCTCGAATATTGATTCAACTATCAATATTCAGTAATTCATCAAATGAGAAATATTTTCTCAGATGCTCGAATATTGATTCAACTATCAATATTCAACAATTCATCATACGAGCAATATTTGCTCAGACTATCAATATTCATTATGTTGATTCAATTATCAACATCATTCATTCAAGAACTATACATTCCAGCAGACATGTTCGATCCATGAATCATAGAGAATTCGGCAATCATTCTCGACTGGAAAATACTTAGACTCATCGTCTAATCAAGTCAACGACTGACTAATAAATTACACGCCTTCCTTGTAGACTCCACGTTCGTGAGACATCAATGACGTCAGATGGGGGATATTGATTACGGTTTTGGTCTGGAGGCCTACGACACGTGTGTTCATCCACGATGAGAAATGTGAGTAAGTCGTGCAAGCAATTGAGGGAGTTAGCAAAGTAGTGGGTGGATAATCAACCAAGTCTCCGCACAACCTGGAACTGGCTTAACCAGGATTTCCACTTTCCTACTCTTTCACTCGAGCAACTGTCACACTTACAGTGTCTACATTCTTGTAATATAAATAAGTTTCTGAATTCACGATTGAGAACAAGATTGGTCGAACAGACAACATCAATCGTCTAACCAAGAATCATCATGTGAGCAACAATCTCTCTCAATTAATCAAAATTCAAACTTAATCTTTACTTGAAGAAACCTACAACACATTCACAATCCTTGATCATCATTGATCTCACACACTTCTCAGCTTCCCTCCTACAGATCAACCCTCTTCCCTTTTTATGACTGAATTGACTCTAGAACAACCATTTCTTGGTTTAGGCCGGAGTCCTACAGATTGATCTATCGAACTCAAAGCACTCCCGTGCAGTGCATCTGTTTGAGGTTAGGCAGTTTGCACGGTTGAGGAGTCTCCATCCGCACGGTCATCTCTCTACTTCCTAAAAAACCAACAAATCGTTTTTCCCCATCAACAATACCCTAAGGTTAATGCTCTTACCCATACTTTCATCTATTGTGGACCTTCATCATCATCCAGCACATAGCCAGCAATACTTGTTTCAGGGCGCAATTGTCCAGCAATTGACTACTATAAATATTTTCAAGAAATGCCCCTTAAAAAGAAAACTACATCTTTTATATGCAGAGAAAAGAAAGAAACCGAAGATACTGAATAATAATTAACATGATAAAAGTGGCAGTAAACTTACCAAGTTTTACTTGCTGCAGACGTTCAACATTTATAATCTGAACAATTTCATTAGGCAAAAAAAAAATGTAGGGAGATAAAATAACTTGTTGCAAGCAAGTCGTTTAGTATATCCATTCTTCTTGCAGGAGGAGGGAAACTAACAAGTTCCTTCCTTTCCCAACATAAAATGTATATAGTAGTTGAAAATGCGGGGGTACAACAACCACACCCAACAATTCGTTTGGCAATCTGAGAGGACTTACTCCAATATACTTTAAAGAGAATCAACTGGACAGTCAGACTCAATCTTTAGAAAAGTATATCAAAGAGTTTATATCTCTATCTCTCTATTCAATATGCAATCAACAAATAGAAATTTGCGAGCATTGAATATACGAGAAGTAACTTGAACGGTACCAAAGACCAATGTTCAAGGATCAACCAATTTCAATCAACAACCAAAGGTTGGATTTTCTAATTGATTGATACAACGCACAACCTGTGATATTTCAATTATACAACAAAATATAATGCGGAAAAGAAATAACACAGACACCAGAATTTTGTTAACGAGGAAAACCGCAAATGCAGAAAAATACCGGGACCTAGTCCATTTTGAACACCACGCTGTATTAAGCCGCTACAGACACTAGCCTACTACCAATGAACTTTGAACTGGACTGTAGTTGAAACCTAATCAATCTCACACTGATTTAAGGTACAGTTATGTTCCTTATGTCTCTGATCACAGCAGGATAATATGCACTTGATTCCCTTAGCTGATCTCACCTACAACCAAGAGTTGCTACGACCCAAATTCGAAGTATTGATAAACAAATCTGTCTCACACTGAAATGTCTATTGGAAAAGATTAATCTGTCTCCCACAGAAATACCTATGAGTTTTGTTCTGTCTTTTGATAAATCAAGGTGAACAGGAACCAACTGATAAACCTATCTTATATTCCCGAAGAACATCCTAGTATTATCAATCACCTCATAATAATCTAAATCGTATGGAAGCGAAACAAGATATTGTGGAATCACAAACGATGAGACGAATGTGTTTGTGATTACTTTTTATCTTGCATATCGGAGATTAAACTCGAGCAAATCTTAGAGAAGATAGTACTCAGACGATAGAATCGGGCAAGATCATAACACGCAACTATAGAAAAAATAGTTGGGTCTGGCTTCACAAACCCAATGAAGTCTTAAAGTCGTTAACCTATAGGGTCTCGTGAGAAACCTAAGTTTAAAGGAGAATCGACTCTAGATATGCAACTAGTAACACACAAAAGTGTGGGGATTAGGTTTCCCAGTTGCTAGAGTTCTCTTTTACATAGTTTCCAAATCAGGGTTTTCAATCTAAGTTACCTTGGTGACAAAACATTTCAATATTCACCATTAGATGAAAAACCTGATTTAACCAAGCTATTATCTTTCAACCGTTAGATCGAACTTATCTTGTTACACACAAATGAAATGTACCCTTATTTAGGTTTATGTAACCGTACCTAAACGTGTACACCATGTTGGATCAACAATAGTTAACCGAAGTTAGCCATATGAACACTTTCATATCAACCTTATTCATCTTAACAATAACTAGTTCAAATGACTCCAATGAAACTAGTTAAAGAGTTGTTCAATTGTTATATTCTCATATAAGTATATAAGAACACAATTGAAGCAAAATCAATTTGATTCACTCGAACCAATCCATGAACATTATAGACACGGTTTCCAAAGATTGCATGCTTGGCAACACAATAGTGGTGTTGAGGAATTTGCACGTCTCAACAACAAGAGGAGGGTGTGTTGAGGCAGCATGACTGGCAACACATTAGTGAGTGTTGAGGAATTTGCACGTCTCAACACTAAGAGAAAGGATATGTTGAGGCAGCATGACTGGAAACACAATAGTGGCGTTGAGGAATTTGCACGTCTCAATACCAAGATGAGGGTTTGTTGAGGCAGCATGCCTGGCAACACAATAGTGAGTGTTGAGGAATTTGCATGTCTCAACACTAATAGAAAGGATATGTTGAGGCAGCATGCCTGGCAACACAACAGTGGTGTTGAGGAATTTGCACGTCTCAACACCAAGAGTAGGGTGTGTTGAGGCAGCATGCCTGGCAACATAGTAGTGAGTGTTGAGGAATTTGCACGTCTCAACACTAAGATAAAGGATATGTTTAGGCAGCATGCCTGGCAACACAATAGTGGTGTTGAGGAATTTGCACGTCTCAACACTTAGAGATAGGATATGTTGAGGCAGCATGCCTGGCAACGCAATAGTGGTGTTGAGGGATTTGCACATCTCAACACCAAGATATTTAAATTTATTGAATATGCCTAACAGATATAAAACATTTAGTTTAAGGATAGTTACTTAGCTCTGTCTCCGCTAGGCATGTCCTTCGCCCAAGATTGGGTTTCGCCAGTACGCAAACGGGTACGCGTACTTCCAAACCCAGCAGAAATATTTGGACATGAACCTTGCGCCAGTACGCGAACGGGTACGCATACTTAGGTTCCCGGATTTCTCAAGCCAACGGGTACGTGTACGGGTACGCATACTATGGTTCCCGAACATGGATTACATATGTGCAAGAGTACAACAACATGTCATATCCAATAATGGTTAAGTGTTCTAAACTCTTATTTCAATCATTAGAACTTTCTTAGAGGATAACAATATCCGTTCTCACACACTATTAGCATCAAAGCAATTTTCAAGTTATTGAAATAATCATAACGAAACATTCCAAGTCTACACCAAATGATTGTATCACACAAACCATGTAAGATGTTACTCGGCAATTTTCATATGATCAAGATGAACTTGGTCGAAGCGAAAGCTTACCAACACATATTTCGAGAAATATGTAAGCGAGTTAAACTCGGCTTGAAATCTGAAATGTGTAAAATAGAAAACTATATCGTAACATGACTTATGTCTCAATATAGGAGATAGAGTTGAAATAGACTTTCTAAGTGATAGATGATTTTCAGTCTCCACATACCTTTCGTTGATGAAGTTCCACAAGCTCTCCTTAGTAGTTCTTCGTCTTCAAATTATGAACGCCACGAAGTCTAAGGCTCAACTACGCAATTCATGTCCTAGTCCGAGACATGTATAAGTAGACTACAAATTAAGACTTATAGTTTTGATCACTAACATTGACAAACTTTCTTGAGATATCAACGCATGCGAGTTCGACCGAGCAGTGCTCTAACAATCTCCCTCTTTTTCAATTTTAGTGATAAACTATCAATACATATGGATTACAAAATAAATAAAACTTTGTAGCTTCTCATCCAAATGCTTGATCTCCTTGGCACCCTTAACACGACTTGAAATCTTCATCACTTCCAAGTAATCCATGATTCTAAACGTGTTCAACTCAGCAATATAGGAGTGTTGAAGATCCACAGCGGTAACAATGAGAAAAAAGTTGCTCTCAATCATTGTTATATAGTGTCATAGTATCATCACACATCATCAAATTTCAATTGTATCACAACTTTGACAACAATACTGTGGTGATATGTATCACTCCTCCTTAGTCAATACTTCATCTCTACATGAAAACCACTCCCCCTTAGATAATGATCTGTAAACCATATGTATTTGTAGTATGAAACTACACATTAATTCTCCCCCGTTTTGTCAATATAAATTGGCAAAGGTACGAAAACTAGTGGGATCCTCATGAAATTTTCATAGAGATACTTCATGAAAAAAAGAGAATAACATACCAACTAATTTAGATGCAATCATATAGCCGAAGCTAAATGCATTCATCAAGGAGTTTATAAAGATACAAGATAACTCTTAAAATATTCCACAGCCGCACTTCCCACAAAGATTTGGCAATTAAGCACAAGTTCAAAAGAACTCTCCTCCATAAAATGGCATTCCCGAAAGAATAACAAGAGCGACCTTACTTTTAAGAGAAAAGAAGGATTTCTTTGGACATAATCAAATCACATGAGAATCACGAATTTGTATCCAAAAAATCACAATTGAATTAGCCACAGAATTGATCAATTCAATTGGCCATGCTCAACATAAGAGAACTTACGGAGCAACACAGTATATGCACAAAGATGTGGATCAGTGAAGAACCAATACTGCGGAATAAACAAAGATTCATTTTATTTTTCATCATTATTTGCATAATGACATATAATAGACTTAATCTTTGTAAAAAAAAAGTTCATCCTATCTTCCATCAATATTTGCATAAAGATATAATAGGCTTAACTTTTTTTCTGTCAAAAGTTCATTCTATCTTTTATCAATAATTTCATACTGACATATAATAGAGATAACTTTTGAACAATTATGGGATAGTCAAGGTTCACGAACGTAAACAACATATCCCATAAAATTTTGCAATATATGAAACCATAAAGATTAATACTGCAAAAATCATCTTCCAAATAACTTAGAATTTAAATAAATAAATCCAAAAACATTGAAGATGAAAACGTTGGCAATAGCTATGTGTACTCACAATAATGGCTATTCCAAACCCTAGTTATCCTTTTAAAAAACACAAGAATAAAATTCTCATAAGAAGTTTCCTAGACATTGACATCTCTGAAAAATTATTTATCGTCCCCGAACTCCTTGTCATCAACAGCCATGGGAACATACGGTTCATGAATAAAGGAGTCAATTCCATCAAACCTTCTAGGTTGGTGATGTCGAACCAGGGCCTTCTGAATTTCCAGAGTTCTCATAACAATAACATTTATTTGCTGAATCTTCTTCATTGTTTCCTTCAACTCTTCAAGAACACCAGAAAACTTCTGAGAGTTCGAAGGAACAACTCTTGGCTTCCTCGCATTCCTTTTTTTTCTTTTCAAAGTTGGAGGTAACGGAGATCTTTCTTTTTCCTTCATGATTGATGGCTTAACAATCATATTAACATATTTTCCAACAAAAGCCATGATGCTGGGAGTATCCATAGGTGTACGGGTTTGTGAGAGGAAATCATAATATAAACTCAACAAGCAATCTTAAGATAAAAAGAGTTTCGGAGAAGGAAAAAGGAATGTAGGGTTATGAAATCTTTAAACACACAGGTTCGTGCACGCACAACTCACAACCCT
Organism: Papaver somniferum; assembly: GCF_003573695.1. Classification (NCBI taxonomy): domain Eukaryota; kingdom Viridiplantae; phylum Streptophyta; class Magnoliopsida; order Ranunculales; family Papaveraceae; genus Papaver; species Papaver somniferum. The sequence goes on along the minus strand of NC_039363.1, from coordinate 31,258,312 downwards.
AAAAAGGGTAGGATTGTCGAGAATAACCCTCTTTTATTGATTGAACAGGGAAGTCCCTTCCAATATCAATTAGATATGGAAGAATTCCAAACTTGCATAACTCAGCAAAGCTAAGAATAGGAAAAAACAAGACGAAATAAAAACATTTCTCTTTTCCTAAAGCCCGAGGTGTGCACAATCTTGTCTCTTTTAATCAGGCACATGAGACAAGATGCACTAAACAACACAATCAAGTTGTGCTGCGGTGAACAACAATCTGTACACCATAACCTTTTCTAAAGGAATTCATTAAACCATGTCTCTCAAAATGTTTAGACCATATTTTATTCTCTAGTGGTCTTTTCTTATTCTTGAAAACTAACTTCTTCGAAGAAGATAAAATCTTACATACCTCAGAGGTTTCTTGAACAAGTTTGAGCTTGTTTGTTAATCGATTCGCTCTTCGTTGAAGTTTGTTGACATACCTGATTTTGTGTTTGTACTTGAAACACTTTGAAAGTTCATGACCTTTGACTGAACAATAAGAGCATGTCAACCTGGAAGATGATTCAGACGCCCGAGATGTGCAAGATGCTAGACACATAGTGGAACCTGAAAATTAGAAAGAGAGTTTCCAACAGAATGGTCAACTTTTTCTTCCTGATTGGTTGAGTTTTCTTCTGAAAGAATATCAATATTGATGTATGTATTGATACAATTATCAAAATCAATATTTTCACCCAGAAGTGCAACACTTGATTTTTCGTCTTCATTAGAATCATAATAATCAGACATTTCATCAAGAGTTGCAGCAACACTTTTGTTCCCAATGTATTTTCTGTGGTTGGGACACTCATTTGCAAAATGACCAAAACCTTTACACTTAAAGAACTATGGCATATCCTCGTCATCAGTCTCGTCAACATCCCTGTTTTTAGGAGGAACATGATTCTGAGGTTTAACTGATGACCTAGGTTTATCTCTGGTAAACCGTTTACTTATCTTCAATAGAAGATCTCTAAATTTCCTTGTGATCAAAGAGACTGACTTGTCAAGATCTTCATCTGATGAATTAGCCTCAGAAAGATCATCTTCAGAGATGCAAACACTTTTACTTTTGTCAAGTAATTTAGTGTTCTTTTGTGCTTTGAAAGCAACATCCTTTCTGGATACGGATGTATGCTCATGATCAAAGATCTTTAACTTCCCAACTAACGTATTTCTGGAGGGAGCATCAAGGTTATTTCCCTCAACGATGGCATGCTTCGTAAAATCGTATCTGGATGGCAGCGATCTGAGAATTTTAATCACAATGTCCTTTTCGGGAATAGTCTTACCCAATGCAAAAGATGCATTGACAATTTCGGACACTTTGAGATTAAACTCATCAAATGAATCCTCATATGTCATACGAAGGTTTTCCCAGTCAGAATTTAGATTTTGCAGCCTAGCTTCATTTTCACAGGTATTCCCTTAAAATACGGTTTCTAAGATATCCCAAGCATCTTTAGACCGAGTATACGTAGTCACATGGTGATGAAGATATGGGGTAATGGCATGAATGATTTTATTCAAACCATCGGAATTTTTATTCGCAGCAAGAATCTAAGCAAGATCATATGCACCAATATCCTTTGGAACAATTGCATCTCCTACTGCAACAACGGGAGCATCATATCCATTAACTACATAAACCCATGATTGAAAATCACGCGCCTGAAGAAAGACATGCATAGCAATTTTGCACCATAATTAATTTGAGCCATCGAAGACTGGTACGTTTATAGAGATAACACTTCTGTCCATATCAGATCGCTACAAACACGGACTTATAAGGTTTTTAATGTGTTTGCCTGCTCTGATACCAATTGAAAATACGGGGGTACAACAACCACACCCAACAATTTGTTTGGAAATCTGAGAGGAATTACTCCAATATACTTTAAAGAGAATCAACTGGACAATCAGACTCAATCTTTAGAAAAGTATATCAAAGAGTTTATATCTCTATTCAATCTGCAATCAGCAAATAGAAATTTGCGAGCCCGATTGAATATACGAGAAGTAACTTGAACGGTACCAAAGACCAATGTTCAAGGATTAATCAATTTCAATCAACAACCAAATGTTGGATTTCCTTATTGATCGAGACAACACACAACCTGTGATATTTCAATTATATAAAAAAATATAATGCGGAAAAGAAATAACACAGACACCAGAATTTTGTTAACGAGGAAAACCGCAAATGCAGAAAAACCACGGGACCTAGTCCAGTTTGAACACCACACTTTATTAAGCCGTTACAGAAACTATCCTACTACCAATGAACTTCGAACTGGACTGTAGTTGAATCCTAATAAATATCACATTGATTCAAGGTACAGTTACGTTCCTTACGTCTCTGATCCCATCCGAATACTATGCACTTGATTCCCTTATCTGATCTCACCCACAACCGAGAGTTGATATGACCCAAAGTCGAAGTCTTGATAAACAAATCTGTCTCACATAGAAAATTCTATTGGAATAGATAAATCTGTCTCCCATAGAAATACCTGTGAGTTTTGGTCCCTATTTTGATAAATCAAGGTGAACAGGAACCAATTGATAAACCAGTCTTATATTCCTGAAGAACATCCTAGTATTATCAATCACCTCACAATAATTTAATTCGTATGGAAGTGAAACTAGATATTGTGGAATCACAAACGATGAGACGAAGGTGTTTGTGATTACTTTTTATCTTGCCTATCGGAGATTAAATCTCGAGAAAATCTTAGAGAAGATAGTACTCAGACGATAGAATCGGGCAAGATCAGAACACGCAGCTAAAAATAAAATAGTTGGGTCTGGCTTCACAATCCCAATGAAGTCTTCAATTCTTTAACCTACATGGTCTCGTGAGAAACCTAAGGTTAAAGGAGAATCGACTCTTGCAACTAGTAACACACGAAAGTGTGGGGATTAGGTTTCCCAGTTGCTAGAGTTCTTCTCTATATAGTTTTCAAATCAGGGTTTGCAATCTATGTTTCCTTGGTAACAAAGCATTCAATATTCACCGTTAGATGAAAAACCTGATTCAACCAAGGTAATATCTTTCAACTGTTAGATCCAACTTAGCTTGTTACACACAAATGAAATGTACCCTCATTTAGGTTTATGTAACCGTACCTAAATGTGTACACCATGTTGGCTCAAAAATAGTTAACCGAAGTTAGCCATATGAACACTCTCATATCAACCTTATTCATCTTAACCATAACTAGTTCAAATGACTCAAATGAAACTAGTTAAAGAGTTGTTCAATTGCTATATTCTCATAGAAGTATACAAGAACACAATTGAAGAAAAATCATTTTGATTCACTCGAATCAATTCATGAACATTATATCCACGGTTTGTAAATATTGCATTCCTTATTATATAAATGTTTAAGTTCATGTACACAACCGATTTTAGAACTTTAACCTTCAAGTATGCAAATGGGTACGCATACTTGAAATACCCGGACAAAGATTGGGTTTCGCCAGTACGCAAACTGGTATGCGTACTTCCAAACCCAACAGAAATATTTGGACATGAACCTTGCGCCAGTACGCGAACGGGTACGCATACTTAGGTTCCCGGATTTCTCAAGCCAACGGGTACGTGTACGGGTACGCATACTATGGTTCCCGAACATGGATTACATATGTGCAAGAGTACACAACATGTCATATCCAATAATGGTTAAGTGTTCTAAACTCTTATTTCAATCATTGGAACTTTCTTAGAGGATAACAATATCCGTTCTCACACACTATTAGCATCAAAGCAATTTTCAAGTTATTGAAATAATCATAACGAAACATTCCAAGTCTACACCAAATTATTGTATCACACAAACCATGTAAGATTTTACTCAGAAATTTTCACATGATCAAGATGCACTTGGTCGAAGCGAAAGCTTACCAACACATATTTCGAGAAATATGTAAGCGAGTTAAACTCATCTGGAAATCTCAAATGTGTATAATAGAAAATTATACCGTAACACGACTTATGTCTCAATATAGGAGATAGAGTAGAAATATAATTTCCAAGTGATAGATGAGATTCAGTCTCCACATACCTTTTATTGATGATGTTCCACAACCTCTCCTTAGTAGTTCTTCGTCTTCAAATGATGAATGTCGTGAAGTGTAAGGCTCAACTACACAATCTATGTTCTAGTCTGAGACATTTATAAGTAGACTAGAAATCAAGAGTTATAGTTTTGATCACTAACATTGACAAACATGCTTGAGATAGCAACTCATGTGAATTCGACCGAGAAGTGCTCTAACAGTAGTATAGCTCGTTAAAGGAAAAGTAACACGCTCTTAACTATATGTAAACAAAACTGAACACAAGAAACTGATGAGAGTAAACGAAATTTGATAAGAAGACCACGGCATATAACTGGTGTACAAGCATATATATACACCTAGTATATCAAGCACAAAAAAAAGGTGCACTTTTATGTGCACCCATATAACTGGTGTACACAAGAAAATATATCGGTTAATTCTTACTTTTAGGATTAAGCATAATCGCTAGATTGGGCAGTCCTCAAACGGGTGGTTATGAAGCACTTAATATACATGGTCATGGTGATTAGTGAAAATTTTAATTACCATAACTAGTAATGTAATAGCACCTCACTTAAACTACACGAACTTCAGTAGATAGCTATCATGACATGATTTCCAGAACATGGGGAGAGTTCACACCCTAGTTAGTAATTCGGGATTCGGGAAACATACGAAACGACAAATGTACGAGTATTATACGGATTTGCAAAATCTAAATTCGTTCAAAGAGTCGGTCAAATATTCGTAGCACGGCAGTAGTTCGGAACGGCATACGTACGTGTATAATTTGAATTACAATTTTGAGTTCGGTACTGAAAATTCGGCACATATTAAATTATAAAAACTAATATTTTAACTTAATTAGGAGGAGAATACTATGATTTACATTTAAATTAGTGTATTAGGATTGTGTGGTAAATAAAAACTACAGGAAAGCACTGATAAAAATGTAAACTATACAAGGACAATCATTCAATATGGAGTCTGTGCATATGTCAATCACTTGAACTCATTCATATCCAATCCATTGTCTTCGTAATATATCTCTACGTAAGATCAGCTCAGCCACATTTTATTTTTTGTCCAAAAATTTGTTATTTCTAATAATATTCAACATCATTTGATGTTTTTGTGATGAATATCTACAGACGGACTCTCGATCCAAATAATTTATACCTCATCTTTTTCGTCCTAGTTCCAATCAATTACATAAAATCCAAAGTTCAAAACGACATTCCAATGATCCAATCCATAAAGAATGTGCATGAAAAAAATCTAACCAACATTCCGATTATTTTCTCATTTCCTTTCACTTGCCTCCTAATTCCACATACCTAATTTAGACAATTAAAGTGTTTTAAGAAGTAATAGACAAAACAGTGCTTAATCATTGAGATCCAACCCTAAATAATAATTCAAAAATAAAGATCAAATTTCACAAGTCTCAATAAAGAAAGAAATACAAAATGTGAACTATAATTCACGCGTAAAAACGTCTCCTACAAACCTATGACCCAGAGTGGAGACATACATGTCTCCTGAAAGCATGACTCACCCTATTTGAGATCAAGGACTGATTCCAAATACATCATCGCGAGATACACTGATCATGTATATTCTAGGCTCTGACTCGGCTTATTGAGGCTTTTGAATAATTCCTAGGACATCCCCTCGAGATACGCTGGTTACTCTGCCTCGGGACCTTTCAACTGACTTCTAGAAAATACTTTCGAGATACACAGGTCATGTGGGACCTATTACACAAACACAATTGACTCCTAGCACATCTCTTCAAGACATGTTGGTTAAATACAAGTGAGCCAAAGTCTCGTAGAGACATTATTAGGTATGCAAGCCTTTCATTCTCTTTAGAACATGTCCCAACTGACTTTAAAGAGTCTGAGCCGCATTATCCAAATCTCAGAGGGCCTCAGTCACGTTGGCAAAATCTCAGAAGGCCTCAGTCGCGTCGGCCAAATCTCATAAAGCCTTTGTCGCGTCATCCAAACCTCATATGGCCTCATACGATCTGAGCCAGCTCGTCTGAAAAGTCTTATACAAGCATAAGACTCGGGCACAAGCCTCGCCTATGGCTTAAGCCTCTTCCTCAACGTCTCAAACACACTCATAGATAGTAAATTGGGCTTGAATTGTACATGTCTATCCAAAAACGTGAATAAGCTCCCTTGATATTTGTATGCTCAACAAAGGGACCCACAAGAAACAATACGGTCTCCACATGACATATGTGACCGACCACAAAGAGGTAGAGTTTGATCTCAGCCTCTCTCACACTCTACACACGACTTCTGAGGAATTCCATGCCTTTTCACGTGACTCGCCCTAGTCATTCTAACAAATCATAGAATACCTCTCTATCTTGGCCAACTCGGGCTATAAAGAATATTTTTCTCTCTCATCACATCTGAAAATACGAGGGTACCAAAATACACCATAATATTTTAATTCCAACGTATAAGTTGGATACCAAGTATGATCGTCTATGGACTAAGTCGAGACAATACGACAACTTCATATTCACTTAACAATAGTTATGGTGCAATACCGATTGACTATAGGATCAAAGTCAGATGATTAGGATTCACGTATAAGTGTAATTTATTTTATTTCAATAAGAATTAGTATATGGGAAGTAGGAGATGGTAATAACAAAAAAAAATCTTTGTCTTTTCCTTGTTAAGAATTATAATACGAAAGTAAAATAAATGACACAACAAGATTTTGTTAACGAGGAAACCGCAAATGCAGAAAAACCCCTGGACCCAGTCCAATGTTGAATACTCTCAGAATTAAGCCGCTATACAAAGAACAAAAGCTAACTTCGTATAGTTGAGACTAAGTAAACTACCCTTAGTTACTTAGTTCCCTCAGTATCCCTGTGTCTTCGACCTTTTGGTCACGCACGTGAATCTCAAGACAATAATCAATATCTCAAGTTGCTTTACTCCTTTTGATCGTATTCCAAACAGTAAAAGAATAAAATATGTTTGGTAACCACTCTATTCAATCTTTAGTAAAAGATATGTTTGAGTCGTTGATAAAGGATCTTATGTTTGATCTAATAAACTCCTTTATTTGGTTAGATCAATCCAAAACTTAATTACCGAAATAATAATTTTCGGATTTGAAATCAATCAATATAGAACTCAAAAAGTAACTAGAAAGTGATGGCGATCTTACATAACTAGATAATCACAAGTCTATCAAAGATAAACAAGATCTGGATGAATCCCAGCTGATCAAGATGTGTGCACAAATCACGAGATACAAAACTAATAAGAAAATCTTCTTCGTCTTCAAATCTTCAATTGCCTTCTTAATAACCTGCACACAAAAACTTGAATCCTCTTGTGATCAATCACACGCAGTTCGGAATATTTTAACAATGGATTATCACAAGATGTCTTTAGATCTAACAATAGTTCTAAAGTTCCCGTCGATACTTTGATCTAGTTTGAGTGACCCTTATGTCAGATAAGAAGGCTCTCAAGAATAATCAAACTAGGTGCAATCAAAGTTTCAACAACCGTTAGTCAATGAAATCAATAATCGAAAACTAAAATAACAGTGTAATTATCTAGTTTCTCACCAACGGTACTCGTAGAGCTTCTTGATCCAACAAAAGTCTTTAAATGAGCGTCCGCAAGAGATTTTGCCTAATTAGGGTACTTTCCTCTCCGGATAGACGGCTCCACCAGGAAAAAACACGAATGAATTTTGCCTGGCTCTTAGGATAGTTTGCAAGAAATGCAAACTCAAGTATTTATAGGCAAGGTTGTTTGGACAACAAGGAAATTCCAAAACCGAAAATATTCTCAAGATACGTATTAAAGTACATAATTTCAGTTTTCCTATTTCCAATTAATGTTAAACGATATTTCCGAAATCTCTCTTAGAAAATTTCTATTATTAGTTTAGCACATTAATTAATAAACCTTTTCCATGTAGGATATGCTTTAATTGCTGGTAATTAAAACATATATAATCGAAATGATGATTCAATGCTTTTCAATATTTTGGTTTGGATCACCTTGAGCATCAAGGAATAAATTTGAACAATTAATGATAAGAGTTATGCACATGTTCAAATAATGTCGACATCTAGAAGTTTCTCATCTAAGCAAACCCGAATTCCAAAATTACACACAACATAAAGAAATATGTAAATATTGGAAACTAGGTTTTGTTCTTGGGACCGGTTATACCATGACTCCCAAACTAAGTTAGGACCGGTTATGCCATGATTCCCATTATAGGTTGTAACCGGTTATACCATGCTTCCCAAAACTAGTTAGGTTCGGTTACACCATGTCACTAGATATAGGTTATGACCAGTTATACCATGATTCCCAAAACTAGTTAGGATTGGTTATACCTTGTCGCAAAATATAGGTTGTGACCGTTTATACCTTGATTCTCAACATAAGTTAAGGTCAGTTCTACCTTGTCACCTTGCATTGGTCATCCAAAAATTACTCAATGAAGAACTGGAGTAACACACTCATGATTTCCCTTTCGATTATGAAACAAGTTCACACATCTATTTCCTTAAACCAATGTCATAATACATAGTTTTCTAGGATGAAATCATACATATATCCCACACATAATCAAGTAACTAAATAATAGATTATGTTGATGTAGTATTTACGAAGTTCAAAAGATAAGCGTTATACTTCGTAATTCAATATAATTCCTTGGTACTTTGATCATAATGCTATGACCAATTATAATCACTAGCATGTCATAATATAGCTTTGCATGTTATGTTTTAAATATAGAACGACTTGAATGATATGTTAGGAATAGAAACAAGTCAAGTCAATATTACTAACCTCAAGTGGAAGGATGATGTCTTCGTTGTAGTCGTTACTTCTTCATATTCTTCAGGTTTTCAGAGTAATACTTGTAAGTCTCAACATTCCTAGACTTTCTAGTCTAACTTAAACGAAGTTGACTCTAGTAATTAATCAAGCAACTCTACATGAGTTTTGATACCAAAATATGACAACCAAACTTGAAATACCAACGCTTGGTGGGTTCAACTGAGCTATGTTATAATAATATCCCACTTTGTCAATTTTAGTGACAAAACTCTATTACATATGGAGATAAACGAATTACAAAATAACTCATTCTTCATACGCTTGATTCCAAGTTTGAATAACACAATATCCTGGATATATTTAAAAAATAAGGAGATATTTTGTAAAAGGGTCGTACGTTTTTGGTCTAATTAGGGTCTGGATCGTAAAAGATGCAGTTGATGTATTAGGGTCGTTGACTAACTTTGACTGTTTACTATTTTACTATTGTGCCCCTACCAAATAGCTTTAAGACATTCTATCTTAATCCTAGTTATAATGTTATCCGGGTTTGACTGATCCGATCCATTTCATAACGGATACATTTATCTCTTTTGTTATTCTCTGTATTATCGTTCCAGGTGGACAACTACAAATTAGGGGATGTGTACCATTGATGAATGTGTGTATACATATATCTCACCATCAGACACGTGTATATAGAAAAATACGTGGAAAGCAGACAGGCCAAGACATCAAAATACGATGTACTACGGAACACCAAATAAACCCCAAGGAGTTACTTTATCTCATCCCAAAAGAAGCTAAGATCAACGGTGGAGAGAAAGTTAGCTGACACGGACGTGACAGGGGCAGAAGACACTTGTCTGACACGAGCAGGCATCTCAACCACCCTCATTAAACACTCTGAGCAGTATACGTGTCGATCAATCCGTGGGACGAGCGAGGATGTCTCTGCGTGATCAAGTGGCAAACGCAGACATCTGCGTGATGGATACAAGACACTAGAAGATAAGGTTCCAACGGCCTTCAGAGATGGGTCCCACACTCTAACCCTAGTCCGAGACATGTATAAGTAGACTACAAATTAAGACTTATAGTTTTGATCACTAACATTGACAAACTTGCTTGAGATATCAACGCATGCGAGTTCGACCGAGCAGTGCTCTAACAATCTCCCTCTTTTTCAATTTTAGTGATAAACTATCAATACATATGGATTACAAAATAAATAAAACTTTGTAGCTTCTCATCCAAATGCTTGATCTCCTTGGCACCCTTAACACGACTTGAAATCTTCATCACTTCCAAGTAATCCATGATTCTAAACGTGTTCAACTCAACAATATATGAATGTTGAAGATCCACAGCGGTAACAATGAGAAAAAAGTTGCTCTCAATCATTGTTATATAGTGTCATAGTATCATCACACATCATCAAATTTCAATTGTATCACAACTTTGACAACAATACTGTGGTGATATGTATCACTCCTCCTTAGTCAATACTTCATCTCTACATGAAAACCACTCCCCCTTAGATAATGATATGTAAACCATATGCATTTGTAGTATGAAACTACACATTAATTCTCCCCCGTTTTGTCAATATAAATTGGCAAAGGTACGAAAACTAGTGGGATCCTCATGAAATTTTCATAGAGATACTTCATGAAAAAAAGAGAATAACATACCAACTAATTTAGATGCAATCATATAGCCGAAGCTAAATGCATTCATCAAGGAGTTTATAAAGATACAAGATAACTCTTAAAATATTCCACATCCGCACTTCCCACAAAGATTTGGCAATTAAGCACAAGTTCAAAAGAACTCTCCTCCATAAAATGGCATTCCCGAAAGAATAACAAGAGCGACCTTACTTTTAAGAGAAAAGAAGGATTTCTTTGGACATAATCAAATCACATGAGAATCACGAATTTGTATCCAAAAAATCACAATTGAATTAGCCATAGAATTGATCAATTCAATTGGCCATGCTCAACATAAGAGAACTTACGGAGCAACACAGTATATGCACAAAGATGTGGATCAGTGAAGAACCAATACTGCGGAATAAACAAAGATTCATTTTATTTTTCATCATTATTTGCATAATGACATATAATAGACTTAATCTTTGTAAAAAAAAAGTTCATCCTATCTTCCATCAATATTTGCATAAAGATATAATAGGCTTAACTTTTTTTCTGTCAAAAGTTCATTCTATCTTTTATCAATAATTTCATACTGACATATAATAGAGATAACTTTTGAACAATTATGGGATAGTCAAGGTTCACGAACGTAAACAACATATCCCATAAAATTTTGCAATATATGAAACCATAAAGATTAATACTGCAAAAATCATCTTCCAAATAACTTAGAATTTAAATAAATAAATCCAAAAACATTGAAGATGAAAACGTTGGCAATAGCTATGTGTACTCACAATAATGGCTATTCCAAACCCTAGTTATCCTTTTAAAAAACACAAGAATAAAATTCTCATAAGAAGTTTCCTAGACATTGACATCTCTGAAAAATTATTTATCGTCCCCGAACTCCTTGTCATCAACAGCCATGGGAACATACGGTTCATGAATAAAGGAGTCAATTCCATCAAACCTTCTAGGTTGGTGATGTCGAACCAGGGCCTTCTGAATTTCCAGAGTTCTCATAACAATAACATTTATTTGCTGAATCTTCTTCATTGTTTCCTTCAACTCTTCAAGAACACCAGAAAACTTCTGAGAGTTCGAAGGAACAACTCTTGGCTTCCTCGCATTCCTTTTTTTTCTTTTCAAAGTTGGAGGTAACGGAGATCTTTCTTTTTCCTTCATGATTGATGGCTTAACAATCATATTAACATATTTTCCAACAAAAGCCATGATGCTGGGAGTATCCATAGGTGTACGGGTTTGTGAGAGGAAATCATAATATAAACTCAACAAGCAATCTTAAGATAAAAAGAGTTTCGGAGAAGGAAAAAGGAATGTAGGGTTATGAAATCTTTAAACACACAGGTTCGTGCACGCATAACTCACAACCCTAAAAAGGGTAGGATTGTCGAGAATAACCCTCTTTTATTGATTGAACAGGGAAGTCCCTTCCAATATCAATTAGATATGGAAGAATTCCAAACTTGCATAACTCAGCAAAGCTAAGAATAGGAAAAAACAAGACGAAATAAAAACATTTCTCTTTTCCTAAAGCCCGAGGTGTGCACAATCTTGTCTCTTTTAATCAGGCACATGAGACAAGATGCACTAAACAACACAATCAAGTTGTGCTGCGGTGAACAACAATCTGTACACCATAACCTTTTCTAAAGGAATTCATTAAACCATGTCTCTCAGAATGTTTAGACCATATTTTATTCTCTAGTGGTCTTTTCTTATTCTTGAAAACTAACTTCTTCGAAGAAGATAAAATCTTACATACCTCAGAGGTTTCTTGAACAAGTTTGAGCTTGTTTGCTAATCGATTCGCTCTTCGTTGAAGTTTGTTGACATACCTGATTTTGTGTTTGTACTTGAAACACTTTGAAAGTTCATGACCTTTGACTGAACAATAAGAGCATGTCAACCTGGAAGATGATTCAGACGCCCGAGATGTGCAAGATGCTAGACACATAGTGGAACCTGAAAATTAGAAAGAGAGTTTCCAACAGAATGGTCAACTTTTTCTTCCTGATTGGTTGAGTTTTCTTCTGAAAGAATATCAATATTGATGTATGTATTGATACAATTATCAAAATCAATATTTTCACCCAGAAGTGCAACACTTGATTTTTCGTCTTCATTAGAATCATAATAATCAGACATTTCATCAAGAGTTGCAGCAACACTTTTGTTCCCAATGTATTTTCTGTGGTTGGGACACTCATTTGCAAAATGACCAAAACCTTTACACTTAAAGAACTATGGCATATCCTCGTCATCAGTCTCGTCAACATCCCTGTTTTTAGGAGGAACATGATTCTGAGGTTTAACTGATGACCTAGGTTTATCTCTGGTAAACCGTTTACTTATCTTCAATAGAAGATCTCTAAATTTCCTTGTGATCAAAGAGACTGACTTGTCAAGATCTTCATCTGATGAATTAGCCTCAGAAAGATCATCTTCAGAGATGCAAACACTTTTACTTTTGTCAAGTAATTTAGTGTTCTTTTGTGCTTTGAAAGCAACATCCTTTCTGGATATGGATGTATGCTCATGATCAAAGATCTTTAACTTCCCAACTAACGTATTTCTGGAGGGAGCATCAAGGTTATTTCCCTCAACGATGGCATGCTTCGTAAAATCGTATCTGGATGGCAGCGATCTGAGAATTTTAATCACAATGTCCTTTTCGGGAATAGTCTTACCCAATGCAAAAGATGCATTGACAATTTCGGAAACTTTGAGATTAAACTCATCAAATGAATCCTCATATGTCATACGAAGGTTTTCCCAGTCAGAATTTAGATTTTGCAGCCTAGCTTCATTTTCACAGGTATTCCCTTAAAATACGGTTTCTAAGATATCCCAAGCATCTTTAGACCGAGTATACGTAGTCACATGGTGATGAAGATATGGGGTAATGGCATGAATGATTTTATTCAAACCATCGGAATTTTTCTTCGCATCAAGAATCTAAGCAAGATCATATGCACCAATATCCTTTGGAACAATTGCATCTCCTACTGCAACAACGGGAGCATCATATCCATTAACTACATAAACCCATGATTGAAAATCACGCGTCTGAAGAAAGACATGCATAGCAATTTTGCACCATAATTAATTTGAGCCATCGAAGACTGGTACGTTTATAGAGATAACACTTCTGTCCATATCAGATCGCTACAAACACGGACTTATAAGGTTTTTAATGTGTTTGCCTGCTCTGATACCAATTGAAAATACGGGGGTACAACAACCACACCCAACAATTTGTTTGGAAATCTGAGAGGAATTACTCCAATATACTTTAAAGAGAATCAACTGGACAATCAGACTCAATCTTTAGAAAAGTATATCAAAGAGTTTATATCTCTATTCAATCTGCAATCAGCAAATAGAAATTTGCGAGCCCGATTGAATATACGAGAAGTAACTTGAACGGTACCAAAGACCAATGTTCAAGGATTAATCAATTTCAATCAACAACCAAATGTTGGATTTCCTTATTGATCGAGACAACACACAACCTGTGATATTTCAATTATATAAAAAAATATAATGCGGAAAAGAAATAACACAGACACCAGAATTTTGTTAACGAGGAAAACCGCAAATGCAGAAAAACCACGGGACCTAGTCCAGTTTGAACACCACACTTTATTAAGCCGTTACAGAAACTATCCTACTACCAATGAACTTCGAACTGGACTGTAGTTGAATCCTAATAAATATCACATTGATTCAAGGTACAGTTACGTTCCTTACGTCTCTGATCCCATCCGAATACTATGCACTTGATTCCCTTATCTGATCTCACCCACAACCGAGAGTTGATATGACCCAAAGTCGAAGTCTTGATAAACAAATCTGTCTCACATAGAAAATTCTATTGGAATAGATAAATCTGTCTCCCATAGAAATACCTGTGAGTTTTGGTCCCTATTTTGATAAATCAAGGTGAACAGGAACCAATTGATAAACCAGTCTTATATTCCTGAAGAACATCCTAGTATTATCAATCACCTCACAATAATTTAATTCGTATGGAAGTGAAACTAGATATTGTGGAATCACAAACGATGAGACGAAGGTGTTTGTGATTACTTTTTATCTTGCCTATCGGAGATTAAATCTCGAGAAAATCTTAGAGAAGATAGTACTCAGACGATAGAATCGGGCAAGATCAGAACACGCAGCTAAAAATAAAATAGTTGGGTCTGGCTTCACAATCCCAATGAAGTCTTCAATTCTTTAACCTATATGGTCTCGTGAGAAACCTAAGGTTAAAGGAGAATCGACTCTTGCAACTAGTAACACACGAAAGTGTGGGGATTAGGTTTCCCAGTTGCTAGAGTTCTTCTCTATATAGTTTTCAAATCAGGGTTTGCAATCTATGTTTCCTTGGTAACAAAGCATTCAATATTCACCGTTAGATGAAAAACCTGATTCAACCAAGGTAATATCTTTCAACTGTTAGATCCAACTTAGCTTGTTACACACAAATGAAATGTACCCTCATTTAGGTTTATGTAACCGTACCTAAATGTGTACACCATGTTGGCTCAAAAATAGTTAACCGAAGTTAGCCATATGAACACTCTCATATCAACCTTATTCATCTTAACCATAACTAGTTCAAATGACTCAAATGAAACTAGTTAAAGAGTTGTTCAATTGCTATATTCTCATAGAAGTATACAAGAACACAATTGAAGAAAAATCATTTTGATTCACTCGAATCAATTCATGAACATTATATCCACGGTTTGTAAATATTGCATTCCTTATTATATAAATGTTTAAGTTCATGTACACAACCGATTTTAGAACTTTAACCTTCAAGTATGCAAATGGGTACGCATACTTGAAATACCCGGACAAAGATTGGGTTTCGCCAGTACGCAAACTGGTATGCGTACTTCCAAACCCAACAGAAATATTTGGACATGAACCTTGCGCCAGTACGCGAACGGGTACGCATACTTAGGTTCCCGGATTTCTCAAGCCAACGGGTACGTGTATGGGTACGCATACTATGGTTCCCGAACATGGATTACATATGTGCAAGAGTACACAACATGTCATATCCAATAATGGTTAAGTGTTCTAAACTCTTATTTCAATCATTGGAACTTTCTTAGAGGATAACAATATCCGTTCTCACACACTATTAGCATCAAAGCAATTTTCAAGTTATTGAAATAATCATAACGAAACATTCCAAGTCTACACCAAATTATTGTATCACACAAACCATGTAAGATTTTACTCAGAAATTTTCACATGATCAAGATGCACTTGGTCGAAGCGAAAGCTTACCAACACATATTTCGAGAAATATTTAAGCGAGTTAAACTCATCTGGAAATCTCAAATGTGTATAATAGAAAATTATACCGTAACACGACTTATGTCTCAATATAGGAGATAGAGTAGAAATATAATTTCCAAGTGATAGATGAGATTCAGTCTCCACATACCTTTTGTTGATGATGTTCCACAACCTCTCCTTAGTAGTTCTTCGTCTTCAAATGATGAATGTCGTGAAGTGTAAGGCTCAACTACACAATCTATGTTCTAGTCTGAGACATTTATAAGTAGACTAGAAATCAAGAGTTATAGTTTTGATCACTAACATTGACAAACATGCTTGAGATAGCAACTCATGTGAATTCGACCGAGAAGTGCTCTAACAGTAGTATAGCTCGTTAAAGGAAAAGTAACACGCTCTTAACTATATGTAAACAAAACTGAACACAAGAAACTGATGAGAGTAAACGAAATTTGATAAGAAGACCACGGCATATAACTGGTGTACAAGCATATATATACACCTAGTATATCAAGCACAAAAAAAGGTGCACTTTTATGTGCACCCATATAACTGGTGTACACAAGAAAATATATCGGTTAATTCTTACTTTTAGGATTAAGCATAATCGCTAGATTGGGCAGTCCTCAAACGGGTGGTTATGAAGCACTTAATATACATGGTCATGGTGATTAGTGAAAATTTTAATTACCATAACTAGTAATGTAATAGCACCTCACTTAAACTACACGAACTTCAGTAGATAGATATCATGACATGATTTCCAGAACATGGGGAGAGTTCACACCCTAGTTAGTAATTCGGGATTCGGGAAACATACGAAACGACAAATGTACGAGTATTATACGGATTTGCAAAATCTAAATTCGTTCAAAGAGTCGGTCAAATATTCGTAGCACGACAGTAGTTCGGAACGGCATATGTACGTGTATAATTTGAATTACAATTTTGAGTTCGGTACTGAAAATTCGGCACATATTAAATTATAAAAACTAATATTTTAACTTAATTAGGAGGAGAATACTATGATTTACATTTAAATTAGTGTATTAGGATTGTGTGGTAAATAAAAACTACAGGAAAGCACTGATAAAAATGTAAACTATACAAGGACAATCATTCAATATGGAGTCTGTGCATATGTCAATCACTTGAACTCATTCATATCCAATCCATTGTCTTCGTAATATATCTCTACGTAAGATCAGCTCAGCCACATTTTATTTTTTGTCCAAAAATTTGTTATTTCTAATAATATTCAACATCATTTGATGTTTTTGTGATGAATATCTACAGACGGACTCTCGATCCAAATAATTTATACCTCATCTTTTTCGTCCTAGTTCCAATCAATTACATAAAATCCAAAGTTCAAAACGACATTCCAATGATCCAATCCATAAAAAATGTGCATGAAAAAAATCTAACCAACATTCCGATTATTTTCTCATTTCCTTTCACTTGCCTCCTAATTCCACATACCTAATTTAGACAATTAAAGTGTTTTAAGAAGTAATAGACAAAACAGTGCTTAATCATTGAGATCCAACCCTAAATAATAATTCAAAAATAAAGATCAAATTTCACAAGTCTCAATAAAGAAAGAAATACAAAATGTGAACTATAATTCACGCGTAAAAACGTCTCCTACAAACCTATGACCCAGAGTGGAGACATACATGTCTCCTGAAAGCATGACTCACCCTATTTGAGATCAAGGACTGATTCCAAATACATCATCGCGAGATACACTGATCATGTATATTCTAGGCTCTGACTCGGCTTATTGAGGCTTTTGAATAATTCCTAGGACATCCCCTCGAGATACGCTGGTTACTCTGCCTCGGGACCTTTCAACTGACTTCTAGAAAATACTTTCGAGATACACAGGTCATGTGGGACCTATTACACAAACACAATTGACTCCTAGCACATCTCTTCAAGACATGTTGGTTAAATACAAGTGAGCCAAAGTCTCGTAGAGACATTATTAGGTATGCAAGCCTTTCATTCTCTTTAGAACATGTCCCAACTGACTTTAAAGAGTCTGAGCCGCATTATCCAAATCTCAGAGGGCCTCAGTCACGTTGGCCAAATCTCAGAAGGCCTCAGTCGCGTCGGCCAAATCTCATAAAGCCTTTGTCGCGTCATCCAAACCTCATATGGCCTCATACGATCTGAGCCATCTCGTCTGAAAAGTCTTATACAAGCATAAGACTCGGGCACAAGCCTCGCCTATGGCTTAAGCCTCTTCCTCAACGTCTCAAACACACTCATGGATAGTAAATTGGGCTTGAATTGTACATGTCTATCCAAAAACGTGAATAAGCTCCCTTGAGATTTGTATGCTCAACAAAGGGACCCACAAGAAACAATACGGTCTCCACATGACATATGTGACCGACCACAAAGAGGTAGAGTTTGATCTCAGCCTCTCTCACACTCTACACACGACTTCTGAGGAATTCCATGCCTTTTCACGTGACTCGCCCTAGTCATTCTAACAAATCATAGAATACCTCTCTATCTTGGCCAACTCGGGCTATAAAGAATATTTTTCTCTCTCATCACATCTGAAAATACGAGGGTACCAAAATACACCATAATATTTTAATTTCAACGTATAAGTTGGATACCAAGTATGATCGTCTATGGACTAAGTCGAGACAATACGACAACTTCATATTCACTTAACAATAGTTATGGTGCAATACCGATTGACTATAGGATCAAAGTCAGATGATTAGGATTCACGTATAAGTGTAATTTATTTTATTTCAATAAGAATTAGTATATGGGAAGTAGGAGATGGTAATAACAAAAAAAAAATCTTTGTCTTTTCCTTGTTAAGAATTATAATACGAAAGTAAAATAAATGACACAACAAGATTTTGTTAACGAGGAAACCGCAAATGCAGAAAAACCCCTGGACCCAGTCCAATGTTGAATACTCTCAGAATTAAGCCGCTATACAAAGAACAAAAGCTAACTTCGTATAGTTGAGACTAAGTAAACTACCCTTAGTTACTTAGTTCCCTCAGTATCCCTGTGTCTTCGACCTTTTGGTCACGCACGTGAATCTCAAGACAATAATCAATATCTGAAGTTGCTTTACTCCTTTTGATCGTATTCCAAACAGTAAAAGAATAAAATATGTTTGGTAACCACTCTATTCAATCTTTAGTAAAAGATATGTTTGAGTCGTTGATAAAGGATCTTATGTTTGATCTAATAAACTCCTTTATTTGGTTAGATCAATCCAAAACTTAATTACCGAAATAATAATTTTCGGATTTGAAATCAATCAATATAGAACTCAAAAAGTAACTAGAAAGTGATGGCGATCTTACATAACTAGATAATCACAAGTCTATCAAAGATAAACAAGATCTGGATGAATCCCAGCTGATCAAGATGTGTGCACAAATCACGAGATACAAAACTAATAAGAAAATATTCTTCGTCTTCAAATCTTCAATTGCCTTCTTAATAACCTGCACACAAAAACTTGAATCCTCTTGTGATCAATCACACGCAGTTCGGAATATTTTAACAATGGATTATCACAAGATGTCTTTAGATCTAACAATAGTTCTAAAGTTCCCGTCGATACTTTGATCTAGTTTGAGTGACCCTTATGTCAGATAAGAAGGCTCTCAAGAATAATCAAACTAGGTGCAATCAAAGTTTCAACAACCGTTAGTCAATGAAATCAATAATCGAAAACTAAAATAACAGTGTAATTATCTAGTTTCTCACCAACGGTACTCGTAGAGCTTCTTGATCCAACAAAAGTCTTTAAATGAGCGTCCGCAAGAGATTTTGCCTAATTAGGGTACTTTCCTCTCCGGATAGACGGCTCCACCAGGAAAAAACACGAATGAATTTTGCCTGGCTCTTAGGATAGTTTGCAAGAAATGCAAACTCAAGTATTTATAGGCAAGGTTGTTTGGACAACAAGGAAATTCCAAAACCGAAAATATTCTCAAGATACGTATTAAAGTACATAATTTCAGTTTTCCTATTTCCAATTAATGTTAAACGATATTTCCGAAATCTCTCTTAGAAAATTTCTATTATTAGTTTAGCACATTAATTAATAAACCTTTTCCATGTAGGATATGCTTTAATTGCTGGTAATTAAAACATATATAATCGAAATGATGATTCAATGCTTTTCAATATTTTGGTTTGGATCACCTTGAGCATCAAGGAATAAATTTGAACAATTAATGATAAGAGTGATGCACATGTTCAAATAATGTCGACATCTAGAAGTTTCTCATCTAAGCAAACCCGAATTCCAAAATTACACACAACATAAAGAAATATGTAAATATTGGAAACTAGGTTTTGTTCTTGGGACCGGTTATACCATGACTCCCAAACTAAGTTAGGACCGGTTATACCATGATTCCCATTATAGGTTGTAACCGGTTATACCATGCTTCCCAAAACTAGTTAGGTTCGGTTACACCATGTCACTAGATATAGGTTATGACCAGTTATACCATGATTCCCAAAACTAGTTAGGATTGGTTATACCTTGTCGCAAAATATAGGTTGTGACCGTTTATACCTTGATTCTCAACATAAGTTAAGGTCAGTTCTACCTTGTCACCTTGCATTGGTCATCCAAAAATTACTCAATGAAGAACTGGAGTAACACACTCATGATTTCCCTTTCGATTATGAAACAAGTTCACACATCTATTTCCTTAAACCAATGTCATAATACATAGTTTTCTAGGATGAAATCATACATATATCCCACACATAATCAAGTAACTAAATAATAGATTATGTTGATGTAGTATTTACGAAGTTCAAAAG
Source organism: Papaver somniferum (assembly GCF_003573695.1). Lineage (NCBI taxonomy): Eukaryota > Viridiplantae > Streptophyta > Magnoliopsida > Ranunculales > Papaveraceae > Papaver > Papaver somniferum. Next base: position 31,237,537 of record NC_039363.1, on the reverse strand, counting down.
ATAAGCGTTATACTTCGTAATTCAATATAATTCCTTGGTACTTTGATCATAATGCTATGACCAAGTCTAATCACTAGCATGTCATAATATAGCTTTGCATGTTATGTTTTAAATATAGAACGACTTGAATGATATGTTAGGAATAGAAACAAGTCAAGTCAATATTACTAACCTCAAGTGGAAGGATGATGTCTTCGTTGTAGTCGTTACTTCTTCATATTCTTCAGGTTTTCAGAGTAATACTTGTAAGTCTCAACATTCCTAGACTTTCTAGTCTAACTTAAACGAAGTTGACTCTAGTAATTAATCAAGCAACTCTACATGAGTTTTGATACCAAAATATGACAACCAAACTTGAAATACCAACGCTTGGTGGGTTCAACTGAGCTATGTTATAATAATATCCCACTTTGTCAATTTTAGTGACAAAACTCTATTACATATGGAGATAAACGAATTACAAAATAACTCATTCTTCATACGCTTGATTCCAAGTTTGAATAACACAATATCCTGGATATATTTAAAAAATAAGGAGATATTTTGTAAAAGGGTCGTACGTTTTTGGTCTAATTAGGGTCTGGATCGTAAAAGATGCAGTTGATGTATTAGGGTCGTTGACTAACTTTGACTGTTTACTATTTTACTATTGTGCCCCTACCAAATAGCTTTAAGACATTCTATCTTAATCCTAGTTATAATGTTATCCGGGTTTGACTGATCCGATCCATTTCATAACGGATACATTTATCTCTTTTGTTATTCTCTGTATTATCGTTCCAGGTGGACAACTACAAATTAGGAGATGTGTACCATTGATGAATGTGTGTATACATATATCTCACCATCAGACACGTGTATATAGAAAAATACGTGGAAAGCAGACAGGCCAAGACATCAAAATACGATGTACTACGGAACACCAAATAAACCCCAAGGAGTTACTTTATCTCATCCCAAAAGAAGCTAAGATCAACGGTGGAGAGAAAGTTAGCTGACACGGACGTGACAGGGGCAGAAGACACTTGTCTGACACGAGCAGGCATCTCAACCACCCTCTTTAAACACTCTGAGCAGTATACATGTCGATCAATCCGTGGGACGAGCGAGGATGTCTCTGCGTGATCAAGTGGCAAACGCAGACATCTGCGTGATGGATACAAGACACTAGAAGATAAGGTTCCAACGGCCTTCAGAGATGGGTCCCACACTCTAACCCTATAAATACCCCTTCTCCACCAAGGGGAAAGGGGATCGGAGAAAAAGAGGAAGGAAAGGAGAGAGAAAGATTACGAGTGTAAGTTAATCCTTTAGAAGGGAAAGTACATGTAAACCGAAAAGTCATTCGACTACTCTTGTAACCGTGAAGAACATAGTGAAACAACAAACCCCGTGGACGTAGGCCTTAGTGCTGAACCACGTAAACCTCGGTCTTGTTTACATTTCAGCACTTTATATCTGTCTAACCCCGTGGATCTTTACTTGTACGTTTTGTTTTCTTTGTGTTTATCTATATCCCTTGCGCAAACACCCTGCATGGAGTTGTTGGATGAGGCTGTGATAAACCCGAAGGTTTTGAGCCAAGGAATCAACACTAAGATATCATCATCACAAATTATTCTATATTATGATGATTGGTTGTGAGCATTCTGATGCCTTCGTGATCAGTGTGTTCACAATTTGGCGCTAGAAACAGGGACTTCGTCCCGGTAAAAGATTTATCTTGTCCTGTGATTTCGTCTTAAACTGGCATATGATTGCTCTGATTTATTAGCTCGGACCGAACAGATCGTTTGTTAACTTCATTATATTCAAAAACGCACCCATTATCTTAGATAAGATTTATTGTTTTGATCCATGGATTTACGTTTTTCTTTCGCAAACTAACCCGATTCACGCGGATATTCCCGTTTTTCTCTATTTAAAATTCCCTTATGCAGAAAGAACGGATTGTGAGTAAGGAATGCGAGTTTCTGCGAGATCTCATTGTCGACAAAAGGACCCGTGATGGAAAAAACGCAGGAAGCAGGAAAATCCAAAGCTTTCTCAAAGGAAACACCCAGGACAACCCCGGTCATCACCCGAAGCAAGCAGAAAGGAGACAAAGCTAAAATGACCAGTCAAAGGCAAGATATTACGGAAATCACTTCACCTATGAACACTAATTCAGTTGCAGCCGCGGCTCTCAGAGCAGCGGCGACAAAGTACGGTGCGGTTGCGGTAGTCCCGAAGGCTGCAGAGGCTAGCAAAACTTGCGCTATGAATCAACTTCATCAACCAAGAGAAAGGGTGGACGAATCCAGAACATTCCAACCCGTGCACCTTCCAACTTTCGGAATGCCATCAACAAATGATCAAAATCAAACCATACCGGCGGCTCTAGCACCGCAGAGGGGGACTCACCCCGATTTGGAAATGCCAGCGACCGAGGCTGAACCTCTGCCACCGTTAGTGCAGACCGTAGAGGAAGGCGGCACCATGGCCGTAGTGGCACGAGCTGGGACTCCCAATCAAGGGTCCAACCAATCACCTCGACTGATGGCTGAGATTGAAGAATTGAAGAAGAGCCAGCAGGTTTACGCAGATGTTGTAGCCCTGTTGGCTAGAGAAAATCAAGATTTAAAGGAGCGGATTGCTCTAAGCACGAAGACCAGCCAACAACTTGATGAAGCAAATTCCAAAGCACCAGAGCCAAACCGAGACCGTAGAGTCGTCATAGCAGTTAATGGAGACGCGACTAGGGGAAGTAGCGTATCCGACCCGGATTATGACGACGGAGAATCAGACGGTAACGAGCAGAAGAACTTAGGGCACCACCGCGCGATGGAAGAGCTACGAGATGAGATGATGGCCGAGATCAGGCAATTAAAAAATAGACAAGGTGGGGGGAGGTTAGAAGAGGTCATGAGAGAAGCTAACTCTACGCCTTTAACTCATTGCTTGTCCAACACCCCTATTCCACTGAAATGCCCTGTCCCAACGTTCGAATGCTATGATGGATCCAGCGACCCTACTGCACATATTCGGTATTACAACCGTGTCCTAGCTAGATGGGGTCATAACGACGCCGTACTCTGCAGATACTTCCCTTCAAGCCTGAAGGGATCGGCATTATCATGGTTTGATAATCTGCCACCAGACTCCATCCACTCATACGACCAACTCGCAGAGAAATTCTTAAGAACATACATGTATAACAAGACTGTAAACACCGGAATGGATAAGCTCTTTTCACTAGCGATTGGCTACAAGGAAACCACGAGGGAATACACTAACAGATGGCACAAGATCTGCCAAGCCATTGGGAGCGTGGACCCAGTGGTAAGCATCAATTGCTACAAATGGGGATTAGACCGAATGAGTCCCCTATTTGTTGAGATTCATGGAAGCATGCCTAAGACAGAGGGAGATCTTCGAATAATTATCGAAAAGCACGCTCGACTTGAAGAAATTCAACGGGAAAACCCGAGGGCATATCCGCAGAGATCTCACTGCACCAATTCAGCGGAACAAACCAATGGGGCCAAAAGGAGTTGCCCATTGGAGAGACCTCACGAAGATAGGAAGGAACGAAGGGATGAACGAAGAACAGGTGACCGAAAATTCGAAGATCAAGTTTACACGAAACTCAATGCTAGCTATGCTCGTATCCTACGAGAGATCAAAGGGAGGGAAAACCTGGAATGGCCATGGTCTAAGGGAAAGCAGCCCCCGAGATCCGAGAAGTCCAAAGATTACTGTGAATATCATTGTTTTAACGGACACCAAACCGAAAAGTGCAAGAACCTTAAAATAATGATCCAAAAATTAATTGATGCGGGAGAGCTCAAACATTACGTACGAAAGGATATTACCGAGGATAGATCCAAGCGAACCAAACCAGTCCAACTTCCGGAAGGAAACCGCACAATCAACACCATCTCGTGTTCCGAAGCCACCGGGCCCTTACTTACAGCACAGATAGGAAAGAGGTTACGGAAGCAATTCGAAGACCGCTGCGAATTGTATAAGGTCGATGGGATAGAGGTGGACGAGCACGAAGAGTGGATGGAATCTCCTATCATCTTCGATGCCGAAGATATCGAAGAAGATATGGAAGACCATAACGATCCCTTGGTCCTAACACTACCAGTAGCTGGATGTAACCTCAAAAAGATCCTCATAGACGGGGGAAGCTCTGTAAACGTCCTATTTTACGATGCATTCAAACGGATGAAGCTCCATGATGAACAGTTAATGACCTCTTATTACACTATCTACGGATTCAATGGAACACCCACGAAGCCCTTGGGAGACATCATGTTGCAGGTCGACGCAGGGCCCATGAAACTAGAAACCCGATTCAGTGTGGTGGACACCCCATCCCCCTACAACGCCATCATTGGACGAAAATGGATACATAAACTCAAAGGAGTTGCGGCAACGTACCACCAATATCTTAGATTCCCAACACCTGAAGGAGTAATGGAAATCAAGGGAGATCGGGTCACTACGAGAGAGTGCCAGGCCACTCAGGGTCATATCAACAACGAGCAAGAAGAGCAGCGAAAAATCCGAAGAGTAAAAAATAAAGAAACCACGAAAGAGAAGGCCATAGACCTGTTCCTCAAGGAAACTACATGGAAGGGCTTGACGAAAGATGATAATGTCCTAAGCACAGAGACAAGTACTTCAACAACCAGCGAAGAACAGAAACACGCTAAATAGCAATTAAAGAACGTCCCAGTCCTTGGAAATCCGAAGCCTGTGTTCACACCAGTGGAGCCCGTAAAAGAAATCAACATAGGAACGGAAGAAAGCCCGAAGATGATCAAAATAGGGACCATAATGGACGAAGGAAGGGAAGATTCTTTGACCAAATTACTTAAGGAATACGCGGATGTGTTCGCCTGGAAGCTAGGAGATATGCCGGGGATTGACCCAAAAGTAATCCAACACGAGCTACGCATCAAACCGGGCACACCCCGTTCAGGCAGAAAATACGAAAAAGTAGCTCCAGAGTATCATGAGGCAGTAGAAACAGAACTTCGGAAACTACTAGACGCAGGATTTATCAAGGAAGTCAAATACCCTACCTGGATCTCCAACATGGTCATTGTTCCTAAGAAAAATGGAGGGGTTAGAATATGCATCGACTTTACTAATCTCAACAAGGCATGTCCAAAGGACAGCTATCCCCTGCCGAGCATAGATCAGCTGGTAGAAGCAGTAGAAGGATATGAAGAACTGTCATTCATGGATGGACATTCTGGCTACAACCAAGTGGCCCTGGCAGAAGAAGATCAGCCACACACAGCGTTCTACACCCCACATGGCCTTTATTGCTACACTAGAATGCCCTTCGGACTTCGAAACGCAGGGGAAACCTACCAAAGAATGGTCGATGCTATCTTCAAGCCGTGGATTGGAGGAACCTTAGAAGTCTACGTTGACGACAAGCTCGTCAAAAGCAAGCTGCGCAAAGATCACCACCAGGATCTGAGAAATATCTTCGAAGCAATGAGAAAACATCACATGAAAGTGAATCCGGAGAAATGTACTTTCGGTGTCACCTCGGGGAAATTCCTCGGGTATCTGGTAACAAAAAGGGGCATCGAGGTAGACCCAGCAAAGATTCAGGCCATAGTAGAGATGCCGTCCCCGAAGAATTTAAGGGAAGTACTGAAACTCAATGGATCCATAGCAGCTTTGGGCAGATTTATTGCCCGATCCTCGGACAAATGCAAACATTTCTTCAATATTCTCAAAAAAGGGAGCAGGTTCGAATGGACCGCTGAATGCGAGGAAGCATTCCAAAAAATCAAAAAACACCTAGCCTCAATCCCGATCCTGCAGAAGCCAGATCCTGATGAGGTTTTGGCATTGTACATAGCAGCAACAGAAGACGCAGTCAGCGCAGTGTTGGTCAAAACCAATACAAAGATAGAACAACCTATCTATTACGTCAGCAAGACCCTCAATTCTGCGGAAAGGAACTATACCAAGATCGAACAGCTCATCCTCGCATTGGTATGGGCTACTCAAAAGCTGAGAACCTACTTCCTAACTCACCTCGTCAGGGTCCCATGCAAAGCACCATTGGAAGCGGTCCTCAAAAGCACGGGAAAAGTGGGCCGAATAGCCAAATGGAACACCCATCTGGACCAATTCAACATCATTCATGAAATTCAACATTCTCGGAAGTCCCAAGTTCTGGCGTATTTCTTAGCAGACCTCCCCCTTGACAACGACGAAGAGATTAAGGGAATACCAGAAGCCGAGGAAGAAAACAAGGATCCAATGGATATCCTCGAACCTGCGAGTCAAAGACAATGGGAAGTCTTCGTCGACGGATCCAAAAATAAGGAAGGAGCAGGAATAGGCATTGTCATCATCACCCCAACCGGAGAAAGGATTATACAGGCACTTAGGTTAGAATTAAAAGAGCATACCAACAACATCGTTGAATACGAAGCTGTCGTACATGCCCTCCGTATAATAATAGAGATGGGGGTAACCGATGTAAGGCTGACAAGTGATTCGCAGCTTGTCATACGGCAAATAGGGCTCGAGTATAATGTGTACGATGACACCCTCTCAGCTTACATGGCCTTGGTCCAAACATTGGCATCACAAATCCCGAACATCAAGTTCCGGAACTTATGCAGATGGGACCTCAGGCACGCGGATGCCCTAGCATATATATCATCCATTCTGAGGGATAAAAACGTCGAAGCTATTAAAATAGCAAGGGTATACGAGCCTTCGATTGCATCTCAATTCTCCTTCGCTACCAATCAATATACAGTGGAAGAAAATATCGAAGACCAGGTAGGAGAAGACATCCATAAGGACTTTGACGAAGAAGATATCCTGTCAAGAGCAAATCAAGACGAAGACTTCAGCAACGAAGATGACTGGAGAGTGATGATCCATGCCTTTCTCGAAAAAGAAAGCTTACCTGCGGATCAGAAACAAGCTAGGAAGATACTCTCCAAAGTAGGAAGATATGATCTTCGGGATGGGGTCCTGTACAAGAAATCCTTCCTCGGACCATTACTACGTTGCTTGTCCCGGAAAGAGGGGCATCGAATTCTAAATGATATCCATTATGGTGACGCGGGAAATCATAGCGGCATGAGATCACTAGATGACAAAGCAAAAACGCAAGGATATTACTGGCCGACAATGATACAGGATGCCGCGAGGATGTCCCGACGGTGTGAAGAATGTCAGCGCTTCGCCAAAAAGATCCACGCGCCGGCAACAATGTTAAACTCCGTCGATAGCCCGTGGCCATTTGCAAAATGGGGCGTAGACATCGTCGGGCCTTTCATCGAAGGATCAGGGAAAAGACGATTTTTGATAGTAGCCACGGACTACTTCAGTAAATGGGTGGAGGCTAAGGCCTTGGCCAGGATCAGAGATGTGGATGTGTTTACTTTTATATTCCAGAATATCATTTGCAGATTCGGTATACCCTCTGAAATTGTATATGATAATGGTAAACAATTACAGGGGAAAAATATAGACATGCTCTTCGATACTTTCAAGATAAGAAAGAACAAGTCCACCCCCATATACCCTCAAAGCAACGGGCAAGCGGAAGCTACCAATAAGACCCTCGCCCTTATACTCAAAAAAAAATTAGACGAGCATAAAGGGAGATGGTGTGAACAGCTGCACAATGTGTTATGGGCATACAGGACAACGCGAAGATCCGCCACGGGGGAATCCCCGTTTCTTCTCACTTATGGAGCTGAAGCAGTCATCCCTACAGAGATACTCATGCCAACCACAAAGACCGAAGCGTGGGAGAAAAATCTCACAACAGACATGATGTTAGAGAGATTGGACGACCTAGAAGAAAGAAGGGAAGCAACATTGCAGAAGATGGAAAATTACCAACGAAGACTTACAAGGGAGTACAACAAAAAGGTAAAGCTCCGGAATTTTGTAGAAGGGCAGTATGTGTTAAGAACAATCCCACAGTATCAACGAGAGAAGAAGAGATGGGGAAAGTTAGCACCTACGTGGGGAGGACCTTTTATAATACATGATATTGCGGGAAGCGGATCCTACTACCTTCGTAATCTGAAAGGCGAAGTCCTCCGACATCCTTGGAATGCTAAGTAGATCAAACCATAATTCCCATAGGGGCAACGCAGCCTTGCAACTGCGTGAAGGGTACCAGAAGAAGAAGGGAGTGTGACCACTCTACATGTTTCTATCTCTGGACGAGGAATTGCAGGCCTCAACCTATCAATCAAACAAGATTTCTATGTATCCACTAAACCTATCGACAATATTGGGGAAAGTAGTTAATCTACAATCTCTCAGGGCTCCCCCGTCAGTGTCCATAAGTGTAAGACCAGGGGGAAGGCACCCAGCAGAAAGAGATACCCAACCAATCTTAAGGCAACAGGTCGACGGAATGGGTGTATGTAAATTTTTTAACCCCATATCCTAGAACGTTGCCTCGGCCCCCACTGTCTGGGAATCCTCTGGCCAAGGGTTCGCCAGCGGGTAGACATGTCTCAAGCCGATCACGAAGGTACCTCCCTTCGGGATCGCACCCAAACACTTAAAATCCTTTTTTATTTTTAGAGTCTTTCATCACAATGCTTAAAATAAAAACAAACCAACATTGCAGGTATATCAAGAAAAGGATCCATTTCGTAAAGGACGATTAAAAAAAGTGGAAGGCCAATTCAAGAAAGAGTACACATCAAAAAATATTCCTTTTACATGATACTAGCAAAAAATATTCTTTTTACATGATTACAAAAAGTGGAAGGATAATGCCGCTGCGGTCTATACAAAATGCAGCGGTCTCTACCTAGATGATGCCGCCCCATCAGCAGGATCGTTCCGAAGACTTGAAGGGACGCTCCCACCAGATGAGGGTCCCGAGGATCCAGGAAACACAACAGGAACTGGACGACGCGGATAATTCTTCACAAGACCATGCTCGTTCTTTAGGCCAAGTTCTATCTTCTCTAGCATCTTGTTCGTCTCCTCAGCCAATTGACACCGAGCCTTGTGCTTAATAACTGTCGTCCGCTGTTGGGACTGGGATAACCATGAAGACAGACGACTCACTTCTTTAGAAGCAGCACCGACGGCCTCGTCGCGGGATGCCGCCAAACTCTTAAAATGCTTAGTCTGTTCTTCCTGCTGCGCTAAGGAAGATTGAGCCTTTTCAAGTTTTTCATTTGCAACGCGAAGTTGTCCCTCGAGTTCTGAAAAAGACAACACCAGGGAGTTAGCACAGAAAAAACACAATCACACTCGATGGAATAGGGTTATACCTTTGACACAAGCCGAAGCTTCTTCATACTCATTAACAACCGCATCTCGCGCTTCATCAAGATGATCATATTCCGCGGATAATTTCTTATAATCTAATTGAAGGTTGGTGAGAGTAAATTGACTGGCATCTAATTCTACCTGCTTCATCGAATCCATATGACGAAGGTGGTCGACTTCGGCACGGGCATTGTCCCTTTCTCTGATCAGATACCGCGCACTATCCTCCACTCCTGGAAAAGGGAGGGATCGAGCCTTTTGTAATTCCTCTTCCAGTAGTTGTATCGTAGACTCCAACAAAGAAGTACGCTCACGGGATTCCCGCAGACTATCACGTGTCCACAGCAGCGTACTATTAAATAAAGCACGGTCATGGTTATACAGATTTTGGTCGACCATCTGAACATGCCTTGCGCGCCATACCTCAGCCCGAGCATCCCATTTCTTGGCTTCACTTTTAATTTTCTGAACAAGTTCTTTAACACGAGATTTCTGCCGTGCCCTTTCGTTTCGAAGCCATGTCAGCTCGGGGACACCACCCACTGGAGATAGGGTGGGGAGACTCAGACAGAACAACTAAGAAATAGAGGAATGACGACACACTGCGAGGGAAAAAGAGAAAAAAAAGAACCAAACCTGTGAAAGATGAAACTTGGCCGCGAGTTTGCTCTAACTCAGCGCGAACAGCAACAAGCTCTGAACGAAGACTGGCCTCCGCTTCACCCAGCTTTTCTTTCTCCTTGAGGCTTTTCTTCAGCTCTTCTATTTCCACCTCAGCCGCAGATAATTCCTTTTCTCTGTGACGAAGCTTCGCCTCGAGCTTCAGAGATTTCGCTTTGAAGAACTGATACAGAACGTGGTTACAATGCTCACTCCTCATCATCTACACATCAAGACGAAAAACATTATTTCACCGAAGAATTGGATCGTCACGTAGAAGTACGTATGAAAATTTACCTCCAAGACACGCTGCTGAGAAAAGCCATATTGATACCCGTCGGCTATGGCCATCATATCTGCAACGGAAGTAGGAGGCTCCGACACAAGGGTAGCTTCGGGAACACTCAAATTTCTTCCCCAGGCTTCAGACACCCGCGCCTTGGAAGACATTTCCATCATACGACGGGTATACGCATCAGAATCCTTTTCACCAGCAACAACAGGGGCGGGATGAGGGACAAATAGCAGATTATTTTCTTTGATCCAATCCATTATGGCGTCCTCACCCTCAGATGTCGGGGAATGAGGGAGATCCGCAGCAGGCGAATCAATCACCGACTTCCCCTTTTCTGACGCGGCCCCATCAGCACAAATGTCGGCATCCACATGCGCACCATGCTCCTCCGCGCCACCATCTTGAACAGCAGCGTCTCCGTTACTAGCACCCCCGAGGACATCCCAATCATCATTGGGGGACAGTAGAGAGAAGTCCTCAGGAAAATCGAGGGCATCATCCATAAACTCCCCTGTAGAATAAAGCCGATCAAAAGAAAACTCTTGAGAAAGGGTGGGGAGAGTCTCCGTGGCATCCTCAACAGGGACAGAAATATCACCAATAACACCGGCGTTGTTTCTCCCTTCATCACCATCTTGACCCGCATAGACCTCTTCTTCAACATTGATAGGGGAAGTACCAGTACGTTCCTCCCCATCTGTAATCTCCTCATCCTCAGAAAACTCTTCGTTCACCGGACTTGTAACTTCTTCATGGGCCTCAGCCTCACCCATCACAATGGTAGAAGACTGCTTCGGCTTAATCTTTTTCTTCTTCGACACCTGAAAACCAAAAGAATTATTTTTCCCGAACAGTTGAGTTTCTAAAAGAAAGAGAAGCGCAGCTAGAATCCGCGTACCTGAGCAGTCGAGGCACTCCTCGGTGGAAGTATAGCACCAGAACCTTCCTCCTCGTTTCCCTCCACAACGTCAAGGGCATAAGGAAAATTCATACCTGCGAAATTTAAATGCCAGGGACAGAAATCTCCATAACGAGCAGGAGGAGATTCACGCGGCTTGCTACCCTCAGTAGGACGCCAACCGCGGGGACCAGGAATCCAACCGTACGCCCACGGACCAACCACTTCGATAACGGTAGCGTGCCACTCGTAGTCATGGTCGCGCTTGATCCTCTCGCAGGCCGGGAAAAGTTTCCGCTGACTAGACCCCTCCGTGCCGGGAACATACTTCAGCTTGGAATCGCTGACCTCATTTAACAAACGAATTTCGTCGCGAGGAGCAGCGATATTCCGGAGGCTGACACTCCACGGCTTACGGTTCCTACTGTTGACGTAATCACCGAAGGAGTTATTGAAATTCTCAGGAGTATACCATTCCTTCTCCGCGGGATTGGGAACGTAACAAGTCATTGTCGTTTCCCCCTTACTCCGCAGATAGCATTCCTTCAGGGCGCGGAGATAATTCCCCGATAGTTGCGATACAGAACGGCTGTGAGTATTGGTGGATGAGCCTTCACGACTAGCAAGCACATCATAGTAGAAGGAATCACCTGACTTGTACAACGGCAGCATAAGACCAGCTTCGAACGCACCAACCGTGGTAAACAAATGAAATTCATCGAACTCATACTTTGAGATAAGCTCATAAGTAATATCATCCTCAGGGGCATAGAAACGAACTTCGAAGGCTTGAAGCTCATGATTTTCCTTGAAAATATCGAGATCAATGTGCTTGAACGTTACTTTTTTCTTACTGACCGAAATGCTGCGTATCAATGGGGCAGCCTCATCCTCCTCGGCGGGGCCGGATGAACCAATGAAAGCCTCGGAAGCCTTTCCCTTAAAAGAAGGATTCTTTGAAGACTCAACCCTCGGAACACTACCTTTGGTATTCTTACCTATAAATGAACTTATAGGAGGGGGCGGCAGACGCTCGGGCTCTACAGAACGTAAGGGAGGAACATCAAAACAGACAGCACGGGTCGGTGACTGCGTACTCCTAATACCATCCCGCGGACGAGACACCGCGCAATCAACAACTCTTCGAGACCCAGAAGAATTGGTCGAAGGAACCTCTTCCCTAGAAGATGAGGCCTTCGTCCCAGAAGAAACTCGACTTCTACGAACATCATCTTGAGACTCTCTACGCGGAGGAGATCTCGATAGACCAGAACCAGGAGTCTGATAAGGAAGCTGCGGACGTTCAGACATGGATGCGAAAAGATTAATCATAAACAAGTCAAAAACAAACTCAAGGACATTACCAACGATCAAAAAAACCACATAAATAGAAATCCACACACGATAACGCAGAAACCCTAAAATTAGCATACATGATCAAAATTCCATAAAATCCCTACCCTAACACTGGCCTCCTTGATTTAAGACGAAGAACAGGGGAAAACTAGCATGCAAGTATTGAAAGAACTTCTTCATCACAAACAAGGAACAACAGTAGCAGAAAATTTACAAATCAACATAGCGTAAAACCATGGAAACAAAGAAAAGAAAAACTTACCAGCAAAAACAGCAGCAGAAAGAACAAATCAGAAATAAAGAGGAGGCAAGCGTGATTAATGCTCAATGGAAAGAATTTAAGGGCTGAAGAATGAAGACTGACAGAGAATTTAAGGGCTGAAGAATGAAGACTGACAGAGAATTTAAGGGCTGAAGAATGAAGACTGACAGAGAATTTAAAGGCTGAAAAACGAAGAACTAAAATTGAGAAAAACCCCTGGACCCAGTCCAATGTTGAATACTCTCAGAATTAAGCCGCTATACAAAGAACAAAAGCTAACTTCGTATAATTGAGATTAAGTAAACTACCCCTAGTTACTTAGTTCCCTCAGTATCCCTGTGTCTTCGACCTTTTGGTCACGCACGTGAATCTCAAGACAATAATCAATATCTCAAGTTGTTTTACTCCTTTTGATCGTATTCCAAACATTAAAAGAATAAAATCTGTTTGGTAACCACTCTATTCAATCTTTAGTAAAAGATATGTTTGAGTCGTTGATAAAGGATCTTATGTTTGATCTAATAAACTCCTTTATTTGGTTAGATCAATCCAAAACTTAATTACCGAAATAATAATTTTCGGATTTGAAATCAATCAATATAGAACTCAAAAAGTAACTAGAAAGTGATGGCGATCTTACATAACTAGATAATCACAAGTCTATCAAAGATAAACAAGATCTGGATGAATCCCAGCTGATCAAGATGTGTGCACAAATCACGAGATACAAAACTAATAAGAAAATCTTCTTCGTCTTCAAATCTTCAATTGCCTTCTTAATAACCTGCACACAAAAACTTGAATCCTCTTGTGATCAATCACACGCAGTTCGGAATATTTTAACAATGGATTATCACAAGATGTCTTTAGATCTAACAATAGTTCTAAAGTTCCCGTCGATACTTTGATCTAGTTTGAGTGACCCTTATGTCAGATAAGAAGGCTCTCAAGAATAATCAAACTAGGTGCAATCAAAGTTTCAACAACCGTTAGTCAATGAAATCAATAATCGAAAACTAAAATAACAGTGTAATTATCTAGTTTCTCACCAACGGTACTCGTAGAGCTTCTTGATCCAACAAAAGTCTTTAAATGAGCGTCCGCAAAAGATTTTGCCTAATTAGGGTACTTTCCTCTCCGGATAGACGGCTCCACCAGGAAAAAACACGAATGAATTTCGCCTGGATCTTAGGATAGTTTGCAAGAAATGCAAACTCAAGTATATATAGGCAAGGTTGTTTGGACAACAAGGAAATTCCAAAACCGAAAATATTCTCAAGATACGTATTAAAGTACATAATTTCAGTTTTCCTATTTCCAATTAATGTTAAACGATATTTCCGAAATCTCTCTTAGAAAATTTCTATTATTAGTTTAGCACATTAATTAATAAACCTTTTCCATGTAGGATATGCTTTAATTGCTGGTAATTAAAACATATATAATCGAAATGATGATTCAATGCTTTTCAATATTTTGGTTTGGATCACCTTGAGCATCAAGGAATAAATTTGAACAATTAATGATAAGAGTTATGCACATGTTCAAATAATGTCGACATCTAGAAGTTTCTCATCTAAGCAAACCCGAATTCCAAAATTACACACAACATAAAGAAATATGTAAATATTGGAAACTAGGTTTTGTTCTTGGGACCGGTTATACCATGACTCCCAAACTAAGTTAGGACCGGTTATACCATGATTCCCATTATAGGTTGTAACCGGTTATACCATGCTTCCCAAAACTAGTTAGGTTCGGTTACACCATGTCACTAGATATAGGTTATTACCAGTTATACCATGATTCCCAAAACTAGTTAGGATTGGTTATACCTTGTCGCAAAATATAGGTTGTGACCGTTTATACCTTGATTCTCAACATAAGTTAAGGTCAGTTCTACCTTGTCACCTTGCATTGGTCATCCAAAAATTACTCAATGAAGAACTGGAGTAACACACTCATGATTTCCCTTTCGATTATGAAACAAGTTCACACATATATTTCAATAAACCAATGTCATAATACATAGTTTTATAGGATGAAATCATACATATATCCCTCACATAATCAAGTAACTAAATAATAGATTATGTTGATGTCGTATTTACGAAGTTCAAAAGATAAGCGTTATACTTCGTAATTCAATATAATTCCTTGGTACTTTGATCATAATGCTATGACCAAGTCTAATCACTAGCATGTCATAATATAGCTTTGCATGTTATGTTTTAAATATAGAACGACTTGAATGATATGTTAGGAATAGAAACAAGTCAAGTCAATATTACTAACCTCAAGTGGAAGGATGATGTCTTCGTTGTAGTCGTTACTTCTTCACATTCTTCAGGTTTTCAGAGTAATACTTGTAAGTCTCAACATTCCTAGACTTTCTAGTCTAACTTAAACGAAGTTGACTCTAGTAATTAATCAAGCAACTCTACATGAGTTTTGATACCAAAATATGACAACCAAACTTGAAATACCAACGCTTGGTGGGTTCAACTGAGCTATGTTATAATAATATCCCACTTTGTCAATTTTAGTCACAAAACTCTATTACATATGGAGATAAACAAATTACAAAATAACTCATTCTTCATACGCTTGATTCCAAGTTTGAATAACACAATATCCTGGATATATTTAAAAAATAAGGAGATATTTTGTAAAAGGGTCGTACGTTTTTGGTCTAATTAGGGTCTGGATCGTAAAAGATGCAGTTGATGTATTAGGGTCGTTGACTAACTTTGACTGTTTACTATTTTACTATTGTGCCCCTACCAAATAGCTTTAAGACATTCTATCTTAATCCTAGTTATAATGTTATCCGGGTTTAACTGATCCGATCCATTTCATAACGGATACATTTATCTCTTTTGTTATTCTCTGTATTATCGTTCCAGGTGGACAACTACAAATTAGGGGATGTGTACCATTGATAAATGTGTGTATACATATATCTCACCATCAGACACGTGTATATAGAAAAATACGTGGAAAGCAGACAGGCCAAGACATCAAAATACAATGTACTACGGAACACCAAATAAACCCCAAGGAGTTACTTTATCTCATCCCAAAAGAAGCTAAGATCAACTGTGGAGAGAAAGTTAGCTGACACGGACGTGACAGGGGCAGAAGACACTTGTCTGACACGAGCAGGCATCTCAACCACCCTCATTAAACACTCTGAGCAGTATACGTGTCGATCAATCCGTGGGACGAGCGAGGATGTCTCTGCGTGATCAAGTGGCAAACGCAGACATCTGCGTGATGGACACAAGACACTAGAAGATAAGGTTCCAACGGCCTTCAGAGATGGGTCCCACACTCTAACCCTATAAATACCCCTTCTCCACCAAGGGGAAAGGGGATCGGAGAAAAAGAGGAAGGAAAGGAGAGAGAAAGATTACAAGTGTAAGTTAATCCTTTAGAAGGGAAAGTACATGTAAACCGAAAAGTCATTCGACTACTCTTGTAACCGTGAAGAACATAGTGAAACAACAAACCCCGTGGACGTAGGCCTTAGTGCTGAACCACGTAAACCTCGGTCTTGTTTACATTTCAGCACTTTATATCTGTCTAACCCCATGGATCTTTACTTGTACGTTTTGTTTTCTTTGTGTTTATTTATATCCCGTGCGCAAACACCCTGCATGGAGTTGTTGGATGAGGCTGTGATAAACCCGAAGGTTTTGAGCCAAGGAATCAACACTAAGATATCATCATCACAAATTATTCTATATTATGATGATTGGTTGTGAGCATTTTGATGCCTTCGTGATCAGTGTGTTCACAGAATGTGTGACGTTGAAGCTAGTTATTATGAGGTAGATTATATATGGTCACTACTCGGATATTAGCTTTAGTTAGGGTTTATACGACCTGCTGGTTCTACTGCTTCCATTAACAGCTCTAGTTCCATAAATGGAACTGGTGAATAAGTAGCCAATAACAAGCATGTAGGTCAACTGTAGGTATTAGGACAGCTGGTTTTCATGGTGATGAAGGATCAAGTGGCATGATTATGTAAGGAAATGGAGGGGACAAACTGAAAGAACTTGAAACCATATTTTTTACTGATTGTTGGGTCATCCTTTTTTGATACCCCGATATGTTGATGTTGGTTCCCTTGGCAAGAGCTTGCAGCCATTTTTTGTTACCAATTATTTTGGTGAATTTGATTGAATCCCAGATCTAGTTTTAGCGATTCAATATTATGATTTTTTTAATAAATAAAGGTATGATCAATGGTGGTGTTACGAATCTGTTGCTATTTACAGTTTGAATGAATATGTCGATCACTCAATTACTCAATTTACATCCTACACGAGGCTTTCCCACGGGCGAACCAGTTTGTTTTCTAGTGTTCTTCCCTACCCTTTTTATCTCTGGTTTTCCCGTCCGCAATGAGCGGATAATCGGCCGTTCATAGGCTATGATAGATGGGAAGCAACTAATTAACTAATTTTATTTGCATATATGGGTCATATTTAATTTGGATCATGGTTAATTTTTAATTAGAGCATAATTAGTGGTGGTGGCCGTCGAGAAATCTCTGCAACAGAAGAAAGCACTACACCAAATTCCCGGAGTAGTAACAGAAATTCGTAACGGCTTACTGGCCGTTATGAAATCCCGTTACAAATGGCCGTTACGAAAAAAATTGTGACATGCAGTAGCCGTTACGAATTTTAGAAAATTTTGTAACAGAGTCCAGCCGTTACCCAAGCTCCCTAATACTACAGGATATTTCTTCCCAAAAAAATTCTATCTAACCCTAAGTCCTATCTTCTCTCGAATGAATTTCGTTTCTTTTTTCTTCTGTCAAAAATCTCTCTCTTCCATAGAGACGAAAAAGAGAAACCTCTTTTTCTTCTCAGTTTCTTCCGTCGATGTCTCTTCTCTTTTACCTTCTCTTTTTCTTCCAAATGATGTTTGTATCTGCTTGTCTTGTACAAAGAGAGACATAAAGTATAAATTAGGGTTTCAATAGGTTTGTATCTGCTTTTCCTGTACAAAGAGAGACAGAAAGTAGAATTTAGGTTTCAATAGATTGAGGGATTCCGGAGAAATGAGGGTTTCAGTAGGGATTTCGGTGAAAAGGGTATTGGTTCCTCTTCAATTCAAGGTATTGATTTAAGTATTAAATCTAAATAGCTTTTATCTTTATTCCAAGGCTAGAAATTCAATCGATAGGTTTTTTTTTCTCTTTTGAATCTTAATCTACTTTTTCTCCTTTGTTTTCTGATGATTGGTGAAGCAGATATAAGAGATGGGTGTTGTGATCGATAGATTCTGATACTGCAAAGAATATAAGATTAGAATTCAGATTTTTGGTGCTGATTCATGGCCAGAAAGAGATAAAGAATTGAAGATTCAATAGGTATTTCTGCTGGTGATTGATTTACAAAGATGGGCTCAATTGATTTTAGGGGTTTGAACTGATTTGAATTCAGCAATTGACGATGATTTAGGGTTTGTAGAAGACAGTTTTGTGGTCGACTTAACAGAATAAGAATCGGTAGATTAGGTTTGGAATTTGGTCATTCTCAGGCTCATGATGGAGAAGATATTAATGAAGTCATGGGTTAAGTTGATTTGTAGGTGAACTTATGTAAGTTGTGTGCTAGTTTGGTGTTGGCTTTACAGAAAAATAGTATGTTGTTCATCTAGACAGAGTTCTGTTTAAATTGTACGCTAATGTTCTTGTCGATTCGATCAACAGGTTCCAATTGGAGGAAACTATAGGCTTATTGATGTCCCAACAATTGCATCAACAGTGGCATAAACAAGATATTTGTCTTTACTCAGTTAATTATGCTTCCCTCAACCATCACCTCGCTCACACATATAATTTAGGTCAATTTTTTGCATACTCATCTTATCAGTTATCATAAGTTTTATTTTATTGAATACTTAAGTTGCCTACTGCTATTAGTTTCTAGGACGGTCCTTGCTTTCTCGAATTGTTTGTATACACACACATGTTCTATATAATTGCCTAAATCAGAGTAGCACATGAAGCTTTGATATTCTAAAGAACAATGTTTCATCTATACCTTGTCAATGTTGGAAAACTATATTTATTTGTATTTTTTGGTGATTTATAGTTATAGTATATTATCTCTTCAATTGATTGATTTTCCCTGTTTCTGTATGGGCACACTTAGGGTTCTAGATCCATGCTACATATTGCCAGTGGAGAAGAAGTGGTAGGGGATGAGGCATCGCGACCAGATGTGATACATGTTCACCTGAAATGCATCGAGTGGTAATTATTAAGAAAGCAATGCAAAGTGACACTTAGTGTTCAATAATTTGTTGGATATAATTGATTTTGGATGCTTTTATCCTTTTAATGGTACTCTTTGTGTTGGTTCAAAATCTGAGTTTTGCTAGAATTTGTGTTTCATTTATTGAGGAAGTTGGATCTTGTTATTAATTTTCAATAATACATGCCCTCTTTATGTTGTTTAGTGTAATTAGATTTTTAACTCCATTTTTCTCCCTTTGTTCGTTACCTTTTTCAGGAAGTTGCTAACGCCATATCAAAATGGGAAACCTTTGGGTGGTACTCTTGGTTCTGGCTCAGTTGGTGGGTGGTCCCTCTCAAATGGGTTTCATTCCTGGCCGTACAATGTCTCACCCCTTTTCACCTACACCTGCGCAAAGGCCTTTTATACCTGCAGGTAATAACACAAAACTAGGATTTTCTCAAAGACCTGCAATGAGTGTTTCAATGCAAGCTCCAAGTCGCTTCTTAGCCATTGTAGGTAGATTCATCTTCAACACCTGCAAATCCACCTCCTACAGTTCAGATGGTTGATACGTCAAAAGTTCCTGGTAAATTACAAGTCCTTCCCTTCTTGAAATTTCCATATGTTTTCCGGTCTGTGTTTGTGAAAAGGGGAAAGAAAACTTAATCAAGAGTTATACCTCTTATTTCCTATATGTTTCATTATCTTTCCGTTTACTTGAACTCTGAGCATTATGAATCAATTATTGGATGTAACTTACGATAGTTGTTTTTCAAATGCCTCAGCTCATCAGAGACCTGTGTCATCAACATAATATTTGTTGTGCAAAGAATCTACTTTGCACAACAGGAGTCAACCACAAGTTTCCAACTAGTTTCAGAAGCTTGTCCTATCATTATGGCTTGCAGTACTTAAGATCGGGACGAGGCAAAGTCTGAGATGAAGGTAGAAGGTAACCATTCTAGTATATCGTTTTCAGTCCGCGTTATCTCCACATTCAGTAGGTCGTGAGCTGGGACGTACAATGAACAATGACTGGGATTGTGTTCTTTAAGTTACTTGAAGGTAATATTGAATTAATATTTGTTTCAATCTTATGATTTGGTCTACATTGTACATGGACATGTGCTTTTGCTAGAAATTTGATCTGATTATATGAACAAGAATCATTGCAATTTTCATATTTCTCCCATCTTACTTAATTACTTTGGGTTATAACAGAAAATGATGATGCCTTCGACATACTATACTGCATAATATTATCAGTGGCTTTCTATGAGTGATTCATACATGGATTTCAATGTATGTAGTCTTCTTCATATTATATATTTGGCCTAACCATTTTTCCTTTGAGTAGAAGATGAAACTTTAGTTCCCATGTTATTTTTGTTTGTTTATTGGGTTCATCTGATGTTTGTTTGGTTTTCTGACTTTAGGTTTGTTATGATTTTGCAGTTGGAAGAAAGAATGTGGGTTACAATGCTAGTACGTCTCCACAATGCTAGAAAAAAGATGAAGATCCTGTTAGCTTTGTAAGTTTCTAAATAGTATCTGCTCATAGTGACTTACAAAAATTTGTGAACTCAGGAACTTAAGAAGTTTTATATGTATCTATGAACTTAAGAAGTTTTCTATGCAGATGGTTACAAGAATGCTTGGTAACTATCTGCAAGTTTTGAGTATGTGAGTAAGTTGTATGTAGTTTTTGAGCTGAACTTATACTGACCTAAGTGAGAAGGAACTGAACTTAGGAAGTTTCTATGTATTCCCTCGGAATTTGATGACAAAAAAAAAATTGTACTTAGAAGAATAAATGTTCTCTTTTTATATGAATTGATTGATTGAATTTAAATGTGGTATGAATAGAATGAATATTGATATGAATTGAATGAAGAACTATTGTTGAATGTGGTAGAACGGAAGGAATGCAGGTTATTTGTATTCCCGGCAGAAAATGTACTGCCGGGAAATATTAGCCTGGTCAAAATTGGTCAGTATTGACTAATTTTGACCAGGTCAAGATTGACTGGTAGTAATCTTTTTGTTGTTACAAAAAAAATTCGTAACGGCTTGAAGGTGCTACGACTGTCAGGTTACGAATATTTCGTAACGGCTGTCTGTTACGACTCGCCACGTAATAACGGCTTTTTCCTGTTATAAAAGCCGTTATAAACCCAAAATTCGTAACGACTCAATTGCCGTTACAAAAAAATTGTAACACCCCTTTTTGAAACAGGCAAGAGCCGTTACAACCCGTTTTAGTAACGGCTCAGTTCTGTTTCTAATCCCAGATTCACACGGTTACGTTTGATTATCAACTTACTCTGTCAGGTAATGATTTGATTATTCCACTTGTGTGTGATAATGATTATGAAGCTACAACTTGCGCTCTTCTATCTCAATCTCAACCCTAAATTTCTTCCTCTGATTGAATTTATCTTCGTTTACTCCAATTTGGCCATCTGTATTGATCTCTTAGAACTATTCTACACTTGTTCATTTGCTGCTCAATCTACCCAATTGAATTAGGTTTTTACATGTGCGAATTTTAAATTCAGATGGTTTCAGTGGAGTTTTCTAGTATGTGTTGAAACCCTAACCCTCAGTATAAATCCGCCATATCCCTAATTGTTTTCTCACACCCTGTTAAGATTTCTTATCTCTGCAGTTTCAATCCTTCTCACTCACTTATATCCTCAAAACCCAAAAACCAGTGTAGCTTTTAGCTCAGCCTTTGTATCACCATGCAAGTTGTTTGGCATGGTGATGTTTCACAGTTAACATCCTTGTTACAAGCCTCCTTGAACTTGAGCAACGACAGACAGTTTTCAGTAGAATATGTTATCCCTCCTAGGTTTATGAATAACCAAAAACTTTGGACAAGCTGTCTGTTGGGTGTTTTTGCTGAACCAGTTGATAGAAACAGCTGGAATGTGAGAAATGCACTCCTTTTTCAGTGGAAGATTCAAGGAGGATTATCAGTTAAATCTGTAAGTGATCGGGTTTTCCTCATTAGGTTTGAAAGAGATGAAGAAATGCTTAGAATGCTTGTTGTGGCTACCAGAGTAGTCTATGGTGATCTATTCTGCATCAAGAAATGGGACAATACTGAAAACTTTGATGACTGGATTCCTACAGAAGAGGAGTTTTTCATTACAGTGCACAACTTAACTCAAGCTCAAGTGAACAGTGATAATCTAAGAAGATACACTGCATGCATGGGAGATATTATTTCATTTTCTTTCCCTGTAAAGAAGGCCAGTGGTAGCTACTCCATCACAATCAGAGCCAACATCAGATTTAGGCAAAGACTTACTTTCAGTATCATGGCTGAAAATGAGATGGGTTACACCAATGAGATTACATTCCAATTTCATCACCTCCCCAACAACTACTGTGGATTATGTAGTTGGAAATTATCTCATCTTTTGTGCACCTTTTTATTGGCAATTATCTCATCTTTTTATTGGAAATTATCTCATCTTTTTTATTGGCAATTATCTCATCTTTTTACCGTGGATTCCATTTTCTACACCTTTTTATTGGCAGTTATCTCATCTTTTGTGCTTTAAAATCATATATTATCCCAAATTCTGTATTTTCATTGTTTCCAAGAATAAATATGTTTTCTAATGATTTTGTGTTTTTAGGTAATAAATAAAGCTTGGATGAATTGAGAATCCAAAAGAGAAGATAATTGGTGACAACGTAAGAGAGACAACAAAGCTCCCGCTAGAAGGCAGTGAAGAACGTAAAGGAGGCATCGTGCAAAAAGCTGTGCAATCCGCTTGCAATCTATTTGCGTAATGGGATTCAAAAAAGACATTGGCTTAAAAGAAGAAGTGGGCTTGATAGAAGAATTATCTAACAAACCCAAGGCCTGACCCGTTTTTATACCCTTTTCATCAAACACGATACAACCGCTCAACACCTAAGTCATCTCTCTTTTCTCCCCTAAATCAACCAGAACAAACACTACTCCAATTTTTCTTCCTTTCCCATTCACAGATGTTCATCCACTTGCAGCCTCTTTTATCAGATTCATCTCCCCGACCATCTCTGTTCACAGCCACCACACAATTAAACTCTTAATCTCTATCTCTCTCAATCTTATCTTTTTCTTTATCAAGAACAATAACCCTAGGATCTAGGATTGAGAGAGATAAGACTGGGGTTTTGTTCAACAACTGGAAAATCAGTCTTGCAGAGTTAAATTGAAGATAAGAACTGTCAGAAAACGCGTTTTGGTGAGTTGGGTCCCTCTTAATTATCGAATTGAAGAAGAATATGGAGAAATTTGTGTATAAATAGGGGTTGATGCTTTGTAATTGAACATCCAATTCTATCTGGATCAACTTGTTTTCATAATATAATTGTGTTTTAATCATCTTCATCATGTTCTAATTTCATCTACTAGGGTTTAGATGAAGCCCTTTATCTACTGCTAAGGTTATTCATGTTTGATTATTATTCTTGTTGTGCATAAAATGATATAGGTATGATTTAATCTGAGTGTCACAGTATATTGCTTTCATAGCAACATAGGTAGTTAGAGTAACTCTATATTGTGCTTCAACTCATGTTTCAATGCTTAATTCGATCCATGATTAGTTGTGTTGTAAGAAGACATCTAATGCTAGGGATTGATTACCTTATTTGATATTAAATCATCCATTTAAAGATACCCTGGATAAACGGCAGATTTGCATCTTGACCGGTGTCCATTACAAAGGGACAAGAATAGTATTTGAACTGAATTATCTTAGTAGAAGTTAGGAGGTAGATTCAATTGCCCTAGTCTCTTCCATTTCAGTGTTTACACCCTTGTTATTTCTATCCTTGCTTTACATTCTGCTTTAATGTTTCACTCACTGCCTTGTCGTATCGACACCCAACAAAACAACCCTTTGTGTTACTACTTTGTTTGAAATCAGTATAAGTAAACCCTGTAATCAACTCTACATCCACCTTGTCCCGGAGGATCGACTCGTCCTTATCCTTTTTACAGACCTGACGCCGAATACTTGTAGTTAGTATAATTATAGGTATTGTTTAAAGACCTACCAAGTTTTTGACGCCGCTGCCGAAGACCCGAAAACGGTGTAGTTGAATTTATAGTGTACATTTACTGATTTTTAGTTTATTGTATGTATATGTGTGTTTAGATTGTTAAGTTCGTTCTTCTGTAGTGTAACTTAGTCAACTAAATCCATCTGTTTTTACATTTTTTATCTTAGCTGTACCGATTAGTTGTAGTCTTTAATTTCAGTCATTCCATATCTGCATCTTTTCAATTTTTCAGCTAGTTTAGTTGTTATTCCAGTTTTGCCCTGTAGATATTAGTTTTTCTTACTCATTTAACGTATTAGACTTTTAGGTGCATATTTGATTCTCCTAGTTAAGCATACGTTCTCTGTTTGTGTTTACTTAAATAGTTCCATCCTGCTTATAAGAAAAACAAACTAGTGCCGTAGTCAGTATCATCTGTAACTAATTCCATCCAATGGTTTAGTTGTTAGCAAGGTAGTCATATGGTATTTTGTACGTATTTGTCTTAGCTGTTCACTGTAAACTTTTGTTCACATCTGTAGCTTTAATGTATATTTTATACGCCCCATAGCTTGTGAACTTTATATTTCAGGTAGACCTTGCATTTGTCTTGTATCTTTGTCCTGTAGCTTGTACATATAGTTTAGTAGTGCATTAACTTGTTAAGTGTAGTAATATAGCATTTGCATTTTTTCAGTGGAATTACATTTGAGTTTCTGTCCTTTACTAGTTGTATTGTATACCTACTGTTGCTAGTTTTTAGTGCTTAATAGGTGTCGTTTTTGTTTGCATACTGTAGCCTTCCTTAATCTTTTTCATTTTACCATTTTAGTTAGGAAATCTTAGTTTATTAGTTGTAGCCTTCCTTAATCTTTTTCATTTTACCATTTTAGTTAGGAAATCTTAGTTTATTAGTTGTAGGTTATTAATCTTCCATCCATCAGTTTATATAATCTCCATTAGTGTTAGCCGTAGTTCTTTTTAGTCATTTCGAGTCAGCTGCATCTATAGCTAGTGGTGTTCCGTAGAAAAGTTTGTACGCCTGTTAGATTTCCTAGTCTAGTCACAGCATATTACCATCTGTAGCTTGTTATCAGTTAGCATCCGATTGTGAATAATTTAACATAAATTAGATTTGTAGCTTTTCATAAAATTTGCATCTGTACGATAAGCATTAGAATTGTAGTATATAATTTGGTTCTGCTAGTTCTCATCACCCTGCATCTCGTTGTATTAGTTTCCCATTTCATATATATATATATATTGAAAAAAAAAAGAGGGTTAATTTCATTATTTCCTTTCTTTATTTGCATACTTCTGGTTACTGAAAATCTCTTTGAGCAACCAGGTACTTGTTATACTGTTGAGGGAACCAAGGCAAAGGAGGAAGAGGAGCAGGACAATTTTCCTACACCCGGTACTGTACCGGCGGTATCATTTCTGAACCTTGAATGCGAATGATGTTACTATCTCAGTCAACTACCATATCATTTTGTTAAAACTATTGTTTTCTCAACACTACAAGATTTAAGAGTTGTTGGAAAGATACTTTTTCTTGGTGCCATGGTGAGCAAGACATTGTTCACCTCAACACAACTTGTTTGTGTTGAAAGTGCATCCTCACAAAGAAATGCTCTGCTGTGTATACGGTGAGGGAAGCACAACAAGTGGGGCGCATAGATTATATTCGGTAAGGCTGCATAATTCAATTGGATTCATCTAAAAAATGTATGTCTATAAACTTGAGCAAGATTTGTGCTTTTATTTGTTTAGAGAACTTATAATGATTCACGTACCTTTCTTATCGTTCTTTTCTACCTAACTTGATCTGTGTTTAAGGTTCTTAAATGTTTAGGTTTGAAAATAGTAGTTCGGGATGTTTGGACTTCATGGTACACCTACCAGGTATGCATAACATCTTTTAAAATCAAAATCCAGGGTTTTAAGTTTGCGGACTTGAAAATTCGTTTGAAAACCCGTATGCATACTTGACGTTGATACTCGGTAAACTTGTTTTGGCCGTAACTTCTTCGTACGAACTCAGAATGACCTCATTCTTTTTGAATTTTCTTAACCTTTGAATTCTCTTCAAAATAGATATGAGAATTATTCTATTTGGATGAGTTAAGATTGGTATTTGTCTCGTGTCTTTTTTTTGAGTGTTTTGCTCAGTTTCGTTGCACTTGTTCTACTTCTCTTGGACTTGACACTTGTATTCTTGGAGTACTACTCTTCTAAGATCATTGTATATTTTACAAGAATGTTTTTGGTGAATAACAAAGAAGGAAGTTCAAGAATAGGCAGTAGTACCCATTACTATGGGATTCTTGAATGTTCACAACCATTTTATGTGAACTATGGTACATGGTCGTTAATGACTTTGTATGTTTCTCTTTGTTAAGAAAATCTTTTTATACGCCTTTGGTAGCTATTCTTGGTATAATCCGGGAGAAAAAGATTGATTCTACCCTTTAAGGACAAATCATCTTATATGTGCATACGACTTTGTCTTGATACCTAGGAAACTTCTTATGAGAATTTATTCTTGTTTTTGAGAAGGATGACTAGAGTTTGGAATAAACATTATTGTGATTACACATAGCTATGTCCAACGTGTTCATCTTCATGTTTTTAGATTTATTAAATTCTAAATTTGTTTGGAAGATGATTTTTGCAGTATTAATCTTTATGGTTTTATATATTGCAATACTGTTATGGGATATGTGTGTTTACGTCCTTGAACTATGATTGTCCCATACCTTGTCAAAAGTAAAGTCTTTCGTATGTCGATATGCATGTATTGATAAAAGAATGAATAGACTTTTGACAAATACAAAAGTTAAGCCTATTATGTCAATTATTGATGGAAGATAGGTTAAAATCTTTTGTTTGCAAAGATTATGTCTATTGAATGTCGTTATGCGAATAGTGATGGAAAATAGAATGAATCCCTGTGTTATTCCGCAGTACTGATCATCCCTGATCCATATTTTTATGTATTATTGTGAGGCTCCGTAATGTATCTTATGTTGAGCACTATACAACCAAGTTGATTTTTTTAGCTTAGTTGGTGTTCCGTGAGATATGTTATGTCGAGCATATTGAACTAAATTAATCATCTTGTTTGGTTATTTAGTTATTGCTCCGTAAGTTTTCTTATGTCGAGCAAAACAAATGACAATTAAATTGATTACTTTTGTGATTAGTTTGGTTGTGTATTCCAATTAGATTAATTATGGGTTCTCTTGTAATTAATCTAGTTGAGTATTTTCGTGTCTCCATAAGTTCTCTTATGTTGAGCATAATCAATTGATTTGATCACTTTTTGTGTTTAATTTGATTGTGTACTCCGATTAAATTAATCATAGGTTTACTTGTGATTAATTTGAATGAGTTTTTGGATATAGGAAATCATTCTCATGGTTTTTTGTGTCCAATAAAAATCCTTCTTTTCTTTGAAATTAAGGTCGCTCTTGTTGTTCTTTCGGGAATGACATCAAATGGGGGAGAGTTCTTTTGAACTTGTGCTTAATGGTCATATCTTGAGGGGTGTGCAGCTGTGGAATTTTAAAGGGTTTATCTTGTATCTTTAAACTCCTTGATGAATGCTATTAGCTTCGGCTATATGATTGCATCTAAATTAGATGGTATGTATTTTTCTTTTAGTCATGAAATGTCTCTTACGGAAACTTCATTATGACCTCGTTCTTGTACCTTTGCCAATTTTATTGACAAAAAGGGGGAGAATTAATATGTAGTTCACATTACAAATACATATGGTTTTCGGATCATTGTGTAAGGGGGAGTGCTTTCCATGTGAGATGGAGTATTGACTAAGGGGGAGTGATACATATCACCATAGTATTATTGTTGAAGTTGTGATACAATTGGACTTTGACAATGTGTAATAATACTATGACAATGTATAACAATGATCGAGACCGATGCTTTCTCATTGTTATAGCTACGGATCTTCAACAACGGTGGTGCTAAAATTACAACCTTTGGGATCATTGGAGTACTTGGAAGTGACGAAGATTTCGAGGAATGTTGAAGATTATACATGTGGAATATGAGCTACTAAAGTTTCTTTATCTTTTTTGTATTCCACATGTATTGATAGTTTTGTCACTAAAATTGACAAAGGGGGAGATTGTTAGAACATTGCTCGGTCGAAATCGCATGCGTTGATATCTCAAGCATGTTTATCAATGTTAGTGATCAAAACTATAAGTCTTGATTTCTAGTCTACTATAGCTAAGTCTCGGAGTAGGATACAAAGTGTAGTTGAGCTCAAGGACTTCATGGGGATTCATCATACAAGAAGAAGAACTACTCAAGGAACCGGTGGAACTTCTAGACAAAAATGTATGTGAAGACTTGAACTTATCTGTCACTCAAAAGTCTATCTACTCTATCTCCTACTTCTTGAGACAAAAAGTCGTATGCTATATATAGACTTAGATTATACACATTTGGTATTTCAAGCCGAGCATACTTCTCCTATCTATATCTCGAAATATGTGTTGGTAAGCGTTTTGCTTCGACCATGTTTATCTTTACCTAGTGACGTAAGTCATGATATGTTTCAATCACTTTGAAAATTGCTTTGACGATAAATGGCGTATCAACTATATACCGTCCTCTAAGAATGTTTCAATGGTTAGAATGAGAGTTTAGATTACATAACCAATGATGGACATAAGTATTGTTGTGGAAACACATATGTGCATAAGTCTTATCCCTTGAACCAAAGTTTGCGAACTTTGTTGATCAAGAGAAAACGGAAGAATGGCTTGTTGCCAAGTCCGCGAACTCAGTCCGGGAACTGCCGACCTTCTCATCCCAAGAAATTCTGCTGGAGTTGACAAACTTGTTGCATGAGTAGCCGAGATTTTCTGCTGGAGTTTGTAAACTCTGCCCGGTTGCTTAAGTCCACGAACCTAGCGTGTGAACTTAAGAAGGTTATATATCTGAAGATGATTTCTGAACTTAAACTTATAAAGAATAAGGAATGTAATTTGCAAATTGTGGCTATAAAGTTCATGAACCGATTCGAGCGAATCAAATCATCTTTACTTCAATTGTGTCTTGTGTAGTACATATGATTTCCTTGCAATTGAACAACTCTCTAACTAGTTCATTTGAGTCATTTGAACTATTTATGGTGAAGAAGAATATGGTTGGTATAAAATGCTCATTTGGCTAACCTTTTGGTTAATTATTGTTGAACCAACAATGTACACGTTTGGGTACGGTTAACAAACCTAGAAGCGTGCATTTCATTTGTGTATAACAAGCTAAGTTTTTGATCTAACAGTTGAGAAATATTAGCTTGAATCTAAATCAGGTTTTCATCTAACGGTGGATATTGTTTGCTTTGTGACCAAGGCGAAACCCTGATTTGAAAGACTATATAAGGGGACATCTAGCAACTCTGCAAAACTAATCCCCACACCTCACGTGTGATACTAGTTTGCGTTCTAGAGTCCTTTCTCCTTTAACCTTTAGTTTTCTTCTTCTAAAACCAGGTTAACGACTTAAAGATTTCATTGGGATTGTGAATCCAGACTGATACTACTTTTATCGTAGTTGTGTGATCTGATCTTGCATCTTCTATCGTACGAGTACAATCAGATTGATTGGTTTGAGATTAATATCTCCGATAGGCAAGATATAAAAAGTAGTCACAAACATCTTCGTCTCATTGTTTGTGATTCCGCAACATGTTGTTTCGCTACCATACGATTAAGATTGTTGTGAGGTGATTGATTTATATAGGCTGTTCTTCGGGAATATAAGACCGGATTATCAATTGGTTCTTGTTCACCTTGATTATTATCAAAATACTGAACAAAAACTTTAGGGTTTTTCTGTGGAATATAGATTGATCCTTTGATAGACTTTTCTGTGTGAGACAGATTTGTTTATTGTTAAAGCCCACGATTTTGGGTCGTAGCAACTCTTAGTTGTGGGTGAGATCAGCTAAGGGAATCAAGTGCGCAATATCCTGCTGGGATCAGAGGCGTAAGGAGTACAACTGTACCTTGGATCAGTGGGAGACTGATTGGGGTTCAACTACAGTCCAGTCCGAAGTTAGCTTGGAGTAGGCTAGTGTCTGTAGCGGCTTAATACAGTGTATGTTCAATCTGGACTAGGTCCCGGGGTTTTTCTGCATTTGCGGTTTCCTCGTTAAAAAAATTTCTGGTGTCTGTGTTATTTTTATTTCCGCATTATATTTGTTTATATAATTGAAATAATACAGGTTGTGCGTTTGAATCAATCAATTGGAAATCCGACCTTCGGTTGTTGATTGATCCTTGGATATTGGTCATTGGTACCATCCAAGTTATTCCTTGTATTTGATTAGTACTCGCAGTTCCTGCTTGAGTAAATCAAAACAAGAGAGATATATAAACTCGTTGATATACTTTTAATTGATTGAGTCTTGTTGATTCTCTTAAAAGTATATTCGAGTTTGTCCATACAGATTGCTAAGCAAAATATTGGGTGGTGTTGTTAGACCCCCGTTTTTTCAGTGACTCTAAACTAACTACATGTTGGAATTTTCATGCACTATTTACACAAACATTGAAAAAAAAAAATGAAAAATTTACAATGCAAGCTTAACCATTCCCCCACACTTAAAACTTTACATTGTCCTCAATGTAAATTGAGTCATCCAAGTAGAGTCAAGGTGGAAAATCCTATATGAAATGTGACAAGAAATCAGAAAAAAAAAAATACAAGACAAGAAAAATCTAAAAACAAGACAAGAACATAAAATAAAAATAAGACAAGAAATACTCATCCCAAGGGTTGCTACCCATGTAGCGCTTGGTTTAAAGTCGCCAGCCCGACTATCTCCTCTCAAGATTCACTCCCCATATACCTACAATCTGAAAAGTTGGGGATCCTTCAATGTAACCTATTTTTTAAATACTCGATTCACACAAATATTAGTACAAGAAAACAGAATTGAAGTTATCGCCCCATAGAAGTTTCCCCCACACTTATTCTTTTCTACACTTGGAAGTGCATCAAGAATATATAATTCGGGAACTTTTACGGTTTCGTGTTTTCACATCTGCATAATGTGAGAATAAAATATTTCCAATGGCGGATAACAAGAAACAAAGTCACTCAACAATATTTCTGAAGCACATACATTTAATCCAACAAAATGTAAAGGATAAGAATTAATAACTAAAGGATTAGTCAAACCTTGCGGAAACTCTTGTATTAGTAAATTTTCTTCATCCTTCAAGATTTCGAGTGAATTACTTATCTCTTGTATATCGTGGTCCTCTATGAAACTTTCCAACCAAAATTCATCAATTTTTTCCTCAATTAAAGTCTCGACATCGACATCATCATTACAATCTTTTGCAAGATCAATTGGGTCTTCCACAACATTACTCAATTCGGTTTCATTCTCGATCAATACTTCTTTAACACCCTCGTACTTACACTATCTAGAACGATGTTTTTGTTATACCAAGACTCCACCTTTTGAATAGGCGGACGATCGTTATTATGATCCGGAGTTGGAATAACTTCATCCTCGTTACAAGGATTTTCAAAAGGTTCAAAATCATCATTGTAACCCATAGAATAACGTCTATCACGCTCCTTCATTAAATCTCTTTTAGCTTCAATAACTTCTTCATCTAGTGCTAGGCCTTCATCGATCAATTGATAGAACCTTCTCTCAAGTTCCCTCAAACTAGGTTGTTGATAAGCACATAACTGCAACATTTTTACACCCATATTTATACTAGATAGGTTTCGTTAGTTAACTAATAATACTGTTTTAATCCTTTTGCAGGAAATATAAATAAAATCCATTCACCTAGAAGATAAACGGCTTAGAAGTTAAATTGGCGCTTGAGACTTGCAGTGCCAAAGGAGTCTGAGCTAAATTAGAGCTTGTGGGATGGAAAGCCAACAACTCATGAGCGCAACCAGGGAAGAAATTAGGTTTTTTCATTTGTTTTTGCTTTTAGATTTGCATAGCTCAATTTCTTCATTAATCATATTGTATGCCTTTTAAGAAAGTTATGTATAACTAAGCTACTCATTAGGGTGAAAGATCAACTTGTAGTTTTGTTTTACTTGTGTCCGAAACAAGGGTTTTCAACAACTAAAGCTTAATGTCAATTTTTTTAGTTTCTCTTAGTGTTTTATTTTCTATTCAGCTTCTCATGTTTTATGCCATGTATGGTTCCTTGTTAGGGTTGATAGAAATACTCACTGAACCTTGTTATTGATTGATTTATGAACATCCTGAGACTATGTATGCCAAGTATGCTTAGTACTAGGGATTGCTACCTTAGGTTGAGAACAAACAATCTTTTATGATAACTCTTGTCTGTAAATCCTTAACGAATATCTTCCATATGGGAGTAGCTAGGTTTTCCACTTCACACGAGTAAACTTGAGACCTTTGTGATAGAACATAAGTAAAGCATAGCTACAACGGATTCCGTATCCCTAATATTTCCACTTCCTTGATTTACAATCTTTATACAAATTGTTTTATATTACTCGTTAGCTTATTTTCTTAGTAAAACAATCTCTGAAATATTGATTTTTTTGGTTAGTTAGTTCTTGATATTGATTAGTAGTAGTTTCTCACTCTTCGAGGGAACGAACTGTGGTTGTTATTGTGTGCAATTTTGACACCGTGCACGTGCGGTATTAAAACAAAGTCGGTTTTCCGATCCATCAAGTTTTTGGCGCCGCTGCCGAGGAGTGGTTGCAAAATACTCTCATATTGATATCTTCAATTTTCTAGCCATAGTTTATGTACATAGTGTATTTTTGTTTTTATTTTCTTTTTAGTTCATTTTCATATTTTTCTTATAGATTTTTATTTTCAGGTACTCTTGTTGCGGCGATGAAATTTTATCGAGAGGGTGAGTCCAGTCTCTCGGAGAATACATGTATGTACCATAGTATCAGGAGATCCGTGAATACAATCGTCTCAGGTATGTAAATACTTGTCAGCATTACTACGAAACCGAAGATTATTCACATGAATACCAAAGTTACCATGAAACTGATTTGTCACACAAGGTAATACATGATGAAATCTTCAACCAGAACATATCTAGTCTGGAAAGTCTGTTAGAGATGCTAGAAAACCAGAGGTCATATGAAAATAATAATCAGGTTTATAGTAACTTGTGTTCTATTTGTTCACATAAGTGCCAAACCCAATATATTGGGGACAATTATTTGCATGAGGTATGTGAACAATCTTTGAATTGGAAGCACAATGAGGTTTTAGACTATAGAAATTTGAGCTTGGAAGATAGCTTAAGGTTGTATACAATAAAAATTAGTCAAGAAACGTCTCAACTTCAACATACCACTCAGAAAGCCTTAGAAAACATTGGATATCAAGTAGGTCAAATGACTAGACAGTTAGAGGAGGAACAAAGTTTGTACCCAAACCAGTCTCAATTTAAATGTGCTTCAGAGTATATTGATTATTCTTATGTGGAAGAAAACGATGATAATCAGCTTGTAGAAATTTTGAGTTGAAGAGAGGATACCCAAGATTCTCAAAGTTCAGATAATTATGATGTGGAAGAACCTGAGTATGTAGACGATGCTACTATTGAATTTAACGACTCAGAGAAAGTATATGTTTATAATGATAAATATTCTAATCATTTGAATTGTGAGGTTAATACGGGTCACTTAGTGAAAGATGATAACAATATGGTTATTCATGATACTGTTGTTGCACTATGCCTATTTTCTATGATTCATCTTGTAATTCTCTGAAGGTTTTTGCACATGCTGAACAAATTAATACTAGCCAGGTAATTTGTACCGACGAACTTGAACCTTTATCTGTTTCCTTATTGCATTTTTCTGATTCTAAAGATCTCATTATGCATGGAACTATTGCTGCAGTAGGTCCATTTTTCGTTGATCCATCTAATAGTTCTCGAGATGCATGTAAGAATGTGGATCCAATTGATACATGGCAGTTAACTTGGACTGTTAATTTTGAACCACTCTCCACTTGTTTAGCCCATTTTGCAGACTCCGATGACCTTATGCTAATTCACATTGCCAATGCATTTGATCTTCCAATGGGTAATATAGGTAACTTAACGGCGGAAGTTATTCCCGTGTACCTAGACCCAGATTTAGGAGTTGTTGCTTTTGATGAACTTAAGACACTAGATATAAGCTTAGATCAATTTACTGAGTTTTATTATCCGATGCCTATTGTAATTTTCAGTAAAGATAACTTTTCCACTACCGAATTAGTTTGAAAATATTTCAGTTGATCTTGAACCAGAATTAGTGTTTGAGCTCCGAATGAACACTATCGAACAATCTTTAATTGTTTGTGTGGATGATTTATTGATCCCGACAAAGAATGACTTGATTATTATGGACTGTTTTGCACAGGGGGTGGATTTTCACATATGTTTGGATAATTGTAGTCTTCGCAGGCTCTTATATGCAGCTAACCTGATATGTTGGGTTGATTTCTAGCTTTTCAGACTCTATTTATATGCTTGGCAGGTTTCTATTGTGTATCACCTTCATATTTTTTTTTGATATTACTTGATGCGCGCAAGCAAGGAACAAACATCCTTCGCTTCATGGGAGTCAACTCACCAGATTTGTTTCATTTTCTTTATCTTTTATTTTGTTTGCTTGTGAATTTTTCCATCTTAACTTTTACGTTGGGTGATTCAATTACATTGAGGACAATGTAATGATCAATTATGGGGGAACGGTTAACACTTTATATCTTTATAGGTATTCATTTTTATTAGGAGTTTTTTTTTTTTTAAAAAAAGAGCGTTTTGTACGAAGATCAAAATAAATTTCGTTGGATGACCAGCTGTTGAGCGGGTCTTAAAGAATTTTGCATGACATGACCAGTTGTTCAACGGGTCATTCTGATTACGAGTCTCGCTGTTTAGCAGACTTCTCTACACCACTTTCTAGTGGTTTCGTCTAGATGTTTAGAAGACATTACTACACCACTGTTTAGTGGTTTCGTCTAGTTGTTTAGCAGACATTAGTCCACCACTGTTTATTGGATTCGTCTCGTTGTTTAGCAGACATCATTATTTATCCAGCTGTGGAGCGGATATTTTTTTTTTTTCTCGGGACTAGCAAAATGTAAGTGTGGGGGTATTTAATAAGCGCATAAGTGCAGCATTTTTACTCCCATATTTATACTAGCTAGGTCTCGTTAGTTAACTAATATTACTATTTTAAGCCTTTTGCAGGAAATACAAGTAAAATCCATTCACCCAGATAATAAATGGCTTAGAAGCTAAATTGGCGCTTGCGACTTGCAGTGCCAAAGGAGTCTGAGATAAATTCGAGCTTGTGGGCTGGCAAGCAAAAAACTTATGGCCACAACCAGGGAAGAAATCAGGTTTTTTCATTTGTCTTTGCCTTTCAATTCGCATACCTCAATATATTCACTAATCATTTTCTATGGCTTTTAAGAAAGCTATGTCTAGCTAAGCTACTCATTAGGGTGAAAGATGAACTTGTAGGTTTGTTTTACTTGTGTTCTGAAACAAGGGTTTTCAACAACTAAAGCTTAATGTTAATTGTTTGAGTTTCTCTTAGTATTTTATTTTCTATTCAACTTCTCATGTTTTATGCCATGTATAGTTCCTTGTTAGGTTGATAGAAATACTTACTGAACCTCGTTATTGATTGATTTATGAACATCCTGAGACTATGTATGCCAAATATACATAGTACTAGGTATTTCTACCTTAGGTTGAGAACAAACAATCTTTATGATAACTCTTGTCTGTAAATCCTTAACGAATATCTTCAGTATGTGAGTAGCTAGGTTTGCCACTTCATACGAGTAAACTTGAGACCTTTGTGATAGAACATAAGTAAAGCATAGCTACAACGGATTCCATAGCCCTAATATTTCCACTTCTTTGATTTACAATCTTTATACAATTTGTTTTATATTACTCGTTAGCTTATTTTCTTAGTAAAACAATCTCTGAAATATTGATTTTTGGTTAGTTAGTTCTTGATATTGATTAGTAGTAGTTTTCTCACTATTCGAGGGAACAAACCATGCTTGCTATTGTGTGCAATTTTGACACCGTGCACTTGCGGTATTAAAACGAAGTCGGTTTTACGATCCATCAGTTGACTTACACCAAGAAGATCAAGAATAGGTTTGGATACATCACAAGCCTTAATAGGTGTAAAACTCTTAACTGTCCGCTCATGACTAGAGGATGATGGATCAAGGTATTTCTCCATATTATGTGTGTGTCGTTCAACTTGTTGTGTCAGCCCCTTTATCCTAGTACATATATGTTATGCAACACTAGGAGAAATATGATTAGAAGCGTAATTATCCTTCCATCCTAGTGATTGTTCACTTACATTCCTACCATAAGAAGGTTGGTATGTATGAGAATAACCAAAAGGGTACGCGGAATATTGACCTTAACCAAAAGATTGGTTTTGGTTATACCGCCCATATGGTTGGTAGTTGTCACAGTAAGATACGAGTTTTGTTAATAGGAGGGAAAGATTAGATATGAGGACAGAAAGATTACGAGGAGGGAAAGATTATGAGGTGGTATTTAAAATTTAATGGGAGGGAATGATTTTCTATAAACTCCAAATAAAATGTCGGAAGTATCCCTTAAACTCAACAATTAACCTATCAAACCCTACCGTTCATCCCAAAAATATACATCTACATCCATGGAAGCTTGAATCTTCATTGGTTTAAAACTCTGATTCAAAAAAATTGTTTCTTCCTTGATGAACTAGTAATAACAGTAAATCGCCAATCCAACAGGAGCACTAAAAAGAGATTTGACTATTATGTGATCATTGATTTGAGTTTTTGCAGTTGATATTTTTTTTTTTTTTTTTTTGCAGCAGTGACTATTGATTTGATGGTGGTAGGAGAAGACTAGATAAATCTTAATTTTTCTACCAAAAGATATGTATAGATTTGGGTATCGACTTATTTGTGAGTGTTAGTTGAAAAATCATAATTTTGACAAGATTAAATGACACATATTAGTGGGGAAAATTGATTCAAAGGTGAGAACATGTCACGCATCTTTAATCATCAGTAGTGATCGAGTTTCCTTTTGTTTTTGTCTAAACTAACTTGATCTCATTTTTCAGTGTTTGGGTTTATGGATCGAAGAGGAGAAGAAGGGCATCGTTGGCATTTATAGAGATATTACATATTTTAATCGTATTTGTTTTTGACCATCGGTTGACTGAATTTTGATTAAAAAAATTCCTTCCTCATATCCAATTGTTTCCTCCTAATAACAAAACTCTAAAGTATTGAAAACCAAATAGATTATTATGTGCATGTTCTTGTCCACGATACATAGGAGACAAGTACTTGACTGGGTATTCTTGACGTTTGGATGCTAATGATGAAGTACCTGCAAAAAATTCTCATAAAACTAAATTAGAAACAAGAGACAAGAAAAAAAAAACGGAAAATGGGTTATTTGTCCGAATATTTTTAAAACATGGTTCAAATGGACGAATAAAAATTAGTATGGGTGAAATGGACACTAAAAAAATAGCAAGGATGAAACTGGATTCATCCTGACTTAAACTTAAAAAATAGTAAGGATGAAACTGGATGCATCCTGATGTAAATTAAAAATAAGAAAAAGTATTTGAAAATGGATAGGATGAAACTGTTTACATCCTGGCTATTTTTACATTTTTGTCAATTTAAACAGTATCAAAATTTAAATGTCCTTTTCACCCAGGAATTGTTGATTTTGGTATTTTTAACCAATTTTGTGAAAAAAAAAGAAGAAAAAAAACAAATAAATAACCAAAACAAAACAAAATAAAAACCGCTGCCTCCTTCGTCAGTGGGGGCAAAATTTGATCGCTGTCATATGTGTCGAAAATAATTTCAGTTTCTCACTCAATTAAATATAAATGAAGTACGTGGTAACAAAGAGTTCGTTCCCACAGAGAGGCAATTGTTGTTATTCTATTTTCAGTTAATATTGGAAAGTAATCAATAGTTGATAATATTGGTCAAGGATCTTCAATCTTAAAAAAGTACTTGCATACATGATTAGAATTACAATTTAATTTCTTTTATCATCAAAATCCCTAGACTATCAAGTGAGCAAGATAATCCGTTAATTTCCTAAGTTCATCAACACACACATTAGAGCTGCGTGTATGAATTCTACCTAAAGAATAACTTAACTCCTTGTGCTAATTAAGTTCAATTCCTAGGAGCATTAAGTTTCAGAAATAGGCTAATAAATGCAATTGTCATACATTGTGCATGACAATTAGGACAAAGGTCAAACTCTACATATGATTACAAGAGTGTATCACTACAAACTGTAATCATATCATGCTACTTGTACTTAGGGTTATCGCTCGATGATGAACCCTAAAATAGCTATGGATATGGATGTCGTAAGTTCAATTAATTGGCCGCTTAACTAATTAAATAAACATCTAAATCCTATCACGATACGTCAATCATGTGATTATAAAAATAATAAAAAATTGAATGAAAACAAAGAGAGAAATCTAATGCATTAATCAAGCACAAATTCTCGAAATTGGACTACATCCTTAACCAATAAATAATAAATTAGCTACTCATAACTGTAGAGTTCATCAATCAACATAATTATAATTAATAAAGAAGATGAAAATAACCAAAGCAAATCCTAAGATTTTCGTCTCTCTCCAATAGATCCTAGTAGAATACGTAATTGTCCAAGTGGTAAAGGACTCTTTCCTTTTGTAACTTTTCTCCAACCTCTAAAATTAGGTCAAGTCCTCAAAACCCGAGTCCAAGTGGTCCACTAAGCCCATATATGAGAAAATACCCATGCAAAAAATATGCTCGAAAAGTATTACCGGAGTTGCCCGGAATACTCATCGGGAAATAGCTCAGGTGACCGGAAAAGTCCACATGTCATCGGTTAAATCTAACAGTAAATGATGACGTTGTCGTTAACTAGGTCAGGTTAGTCAGTCACTCAGCTGAGTCAGAGTCTAACTGGGTTGAATCATCTCCACTGTTAGTTCTTTGCAACTGACAGTTCATTTCAAGTCAGGCCATTGCCAATTCAGTCTGCACATGCTTAGCCTCATTTTTCACCATGATTGCGCTTCATCCTGTCAAACCTAAACATTCATCTACATTGTTCATCATTCACCAGCTCACTGCACACTTCAATTCCATAGCAACAACCATCTCTTCACATTGCAACTTCAGGATTTATTGCATCACTCATTCATTCTTCCTCAATTGCAAAACAACCACTGAAACAGAACCACAACCTGAGCTATTCCCTATCCATTCACAAACCCCACTAGATTCCACCTGCATTTGCACCCTATCAACACAAAATTCATCCATTTACAATCACCAACAACATCTTTGTCCTTGAATTCAATTGCGCCATCACTTGTTGTGCCTTGGTACCTGAACGTAGGTATTCCTCTAAGCATTTCAACTCCATATCTAATCACTAAAACCAAGTTGCATTGCAGTAAAATAACAACACCACTATCTTCTATCCCTTCAGCTCAGTTCCATCTCAGATAACCCAATGTCTCCTTTTTCATAACATCATCACCTGTATCTTCTTTGTCCTGATTCTGTAGATGTACCAGTTCTACTTCCTTTCAACCACTGCAGCTATTGCAATAAACACCAATATAACTTGAACTGCAGAAACTCAGTATCTTCCTCTCCTCTGTGACGACTACCAAATTGCAGCTGCACATGCCTGTAAAGTCATTCCATGTACCCTAGACATACATCTAAACCAGTACTTCAATTTGTTATTGAATCCGTAAGCAATCACCTCAAACAACACATCTACATCAATCTTTCCTTAAATCAGTGCAACTACCAACACCATTGCTTCAGTCCCATACTGAATTACAGCTGTAACAAACACCCAGCAGTTCAACTGCCTCATACCAAAACAACCATTTTGACCATCCACTCTACCAATTCCATCTCCACCATCTATTTCACTGTTCTGCAGTTTTACAGCTGCAACTGCCATTCTCTAAAGTCCTGCCATTTCCATTTCAGTCACAGACAAGCCCCATCTTCAGGTTCTTCTTCCCTGTAGCATCCAGAACCAAACATCTCCAACTACATCACCAACAATACTTCAAACCAAGTCACCACCGGTCTCGGGCCTTGTTCTTCAATGCATCTCCAAACCCATTACAACTCTAGTAACATCAATGAAACCATCTTCTTGTCTTGATTTCAAAATCAATAAAGACCCAAATCGAACCCTAACTTGCCTGCAAACATCTGTTAGAGCATTGCTCGGTCAAATTCACAAGTGTTTCTATATCAAGCTTGTTTTAAAATGTAGTTGTCAAAACTATATTTAGATTTCTAGTCTACAATTAGTTAAGTCTCGGTCTAGGATAATGGAGTTGAGAAACGAACCAGTCATCATTTGCGTTCTACCGTTTATGGACGAATATCAACCGAAGCTTCTGGAGAACTTCATCAACAAAAGGTAATTGAAGACTGAACCACCTATTTATCAAGTTATATTCATTTTTATCGTGAGATAGTTGTCGCATAACTAATTCGACTATCTTCCATGGACAAGAATTTCGAGTCGAGAACTAATTATTTAGTTTACGAATTTCTCGAAATATAATGACTAAGCTTAATGAACATTTTTTCATACTTGATCAACTTTGGTGGAGAAAAATTTGTTGTTCGGAGCCAAATCTTGATTCAAGTTTATCATTCCAAAATATCCTGAAACGGTGATAAGTGTCATTGATGTTATTCAGGAATGTTTAGAATCGATTTAGAGAAATATAGAACTACTATATTAGGAATTTGTCTGAAGCCGTATTACATGTATTCATACACGTAGCAGAGTAGCTATATATCGACTTTCATATTTGTGTGATATGCATACTCGTATGTACATCATGGGAAAATCTATTTGTTTCGTGATCCAGATAGGTATGTATATTCGTATACAAACCATTGTGGAACTGTGGTAAGGGAACCGAATTAAAATAATCAAACCGGTATGTGAGTCAAAACAGTTATATGTTTCTAGAACTAGTTTAGTACCCAAACCGGTACGTAAATTGAACGTTCTGTGAACTCCAGAACCGACAAAGGTCCACAGTTTCCAAACTGGTACGTGAACTAAAAATTTTTGTAGACTCCGGAACTAAAAAGTTTTGTAAACTTTTAAATTTTTTTGTAAGAGTCCAGAACTCGGTAATTGCATAAGTGTGCAAAACGGTTTATGAACTGAGTTTTTTTAGGGTTTAGCGACTAAAAATACTTCACTAGGATTCATGAAGCCGGGTCCGGTTATTTTTTATCTTGATAAACTGAGTATCCTGATATTGATTTTTTGTAGAGCCTTGCTCTGTCAATCAAGATAGATAGTAATCAACAAAGTCTCTTTGTCTCATACTTTGTTTATTCCGCAATTTTTATACTTGTGAGGTGATTAATAATCTAGGATGCACTTCGGGTTGCATAAGTCCGGATTTTGAGGATAGCCAGACTTTTGTCTAAGTTGTTATCGATTTCCATCATCTGGATCTATCGTTTGGTCTGATCATCCATGTGAATACCAATATTCCGCGGAGCACATGTCACAATCTTAGTGACCGCATACAAGATAACTCTATAGCCCTTGATGTACAGAGGAACCTGAGCAGCAGAAGATACCTTCGTAGATCTATTTTATCTTCCCCCAAGAAGAAGCGTCTCGACGGTCAAGATGGATAAAGTAAAGTCTAGCCTAGGGGGAGGCAGCTGGCGAAGAGACAGAGTTAGATAACAAATGTAATCAGCATTAAATGCACAAATCTCTTATCTACACGCATAATCAAAGCACGTGGAGAGAGGTGATGTGGCAGAACCAGATTGGCGGAAGCTGGCGGTGAACGAAGGTACAACCTGTACTATGATTGGGAAGTTTCCGAAGGAACGTGGGTCAGCGAGGTGGCAGAGTTCAACTGGAGGAAGCATGCGGCGAACGAAGGTACCATCTGTACGAAAGGTATATCAGCAAACGATGGACCCATAGGCAGCAAATATATACCTGGAGCATAAGGGGCTATAAATACCAAGCCTCACCAACAAATTAATGGCATTCAATATTTAGGAGAAGAAGATCTAGTCTTAAGCTTATACTTCTTTAATGTTTAGAACTTAAGTAATGACTTCAACTTGAGTTCCCTCTATTACTTTGGGAAGCATTTAAGATCTTTTGAAACCACCACAACCTAATACAAACAAATCACTCATTATCCCGCGGACGTAGACGAAAGTCGAACCACGTTATATCTTGTGTTTCATAATAACTTAGTAGCATTTACTTTATATTAGTGTTCTTTATTATTATTGCGATCTTGAGTATCTTTTACCACTTAGCATTAACATCTCAACAGAGGCATCAATACTACTTAGTATCTGATTCTCTAAGCTGTACACATTACATAGACTACGGGAAAACGAGTAGTCACATTTTGGCGCTAGAAGGTTTTGCTCACCAGCTTGAGTTTTTACATTCCGTCATTAATTTTACTTACACATTTTATTTAACGAAGAGATCTGAGTTTAACAACGATGGATCTCACTTTCTAGTGATTGGTTCGTCCATTGTTCTCGCAAGTTCTTTGAGTTCATAGCCTCTAAAGACTAGCAATCTCACAGATCTACAAAAGTTTTCACAAAAACGCACTCACAACACGATAAAACTTTTGTTTTGTACTAAACCACCTTTTCGGACAAAGCATCCGTTATATCTGAGTACTTCTGACTGTAGAGGAATCTCAATGAGATTTTAAGGAAAAAAGATCTTCTAAAGAATTTAATAACCTTGTTTTTTGGGAGATCGGACACCCCTTTTTTAATTGGTTTTCAACGTTTAAGGTTGTTTCTTCCAAGGGTGTCATAAAAATTTAATACCCGTCTTTCAGAACGTCATTACAATCCTTTTTTCTGAAAAAATCTACTTAGCAGTCTTCTGTGTCAGAGCATTAATTGCTACTTTTGACGAAGGAACCCAAGTAGCAAATTTTCGTCGTTTTTTCTGTAACCACGGGATAAAAAGAGCCGAAGGCATGCAGAAACCAAGTGATGTACCAACAAGCTCATGACCAGCAATCACGAGAGGAAGATCTCAAAAGTCGTCTCAAGCAAACCAAAGAACTGAAGCAGAGGACGGACAAAGTGAAATAGCAAGAAGAACGATTGCTAATAAAGCACTTATTCCTGCTGAAGGGATGGGCCAAACATCGGGAGCTCAACCACTTTACGACATGCCATTACCGGAGCATCCCAATGTCACGCAGCCACCTTCGGCCAACGCAGGGTTACCCAGAACCTTAGTCCCTACGAGACGAGAGTTGGGAAACCTAACTCCAATCCAGATAGATCCAGACGCACTGGTCATAGAAGCAGGAGTGGATAACTCTGAGGATTCGGCCGACAGCACTCCTCGGGATGGAGGAATCCACAACGAAGAACAAATGTCAGCACAAGTAGCAGCTTTGATACTCCGTAACAAGGAGCATGAGGATGCAATGCATGAGATGGCCCAGGAGAACCAGAATCTCAAAGACATGTTGGACATACAGATCGAAGGTTCCCAAACTCACCCTCCGTTAAAGAGGCGTGAGAACGGAGCTATCTCAGGAAGACGAAAGGTGGATCTTAACCCACTGAAGGCTAACCCATCTAAGGGAACCAGGAGGACGCACCAAGATCCAGATGAGACGGACTCAACCTACAATCCCTCTCAATCCTACTATGATGAGGCATTTTCCAGATATGCTCACAATGTGAACATGGTTATGGAACAAATGGA
Source organism: Papaver somniferum (assembly GCF_003573695.1). NCBI lineage: Eukaryota > Viridiplantae > Streptophyta > Magnoliopsida > Ranunculales > Papaveraceae > Papaver > Papaver somniferum. The sequence continues at coordinate 31,193,574 of NC_039363.1, read as the reverse complement.
GAAGATGCGGAAAGAAATACAAGAGCTGAAAACCGTCCATGCAGGCGCAAGGCTGGAAGAAGTGCTACATGAAGCAACAACATCTCCGTTGTCTCTCCGCATTTTAAGGGAGCCTATCCCTGCGAAATCCCCAGTACCTGCGTTTCAGACCTACAATGGTACCTATGATCCCGCAGCCCACCTACAATACTACACTCGTGTCCTTGCCCATTTGGAAAGAGATGAGGTAGTACTTTGTAGGTATTTACCTGCAAGCTTGACAGGATCAACATTGACGTGGTATGACAATTTACCAGCAAACTCAGTTGACTTCGTTGAGCAATTGTATACGGTATTCTTGGAGATGTGGTATGACAATGTTAATCCAGCATTGACGTACATATACACAAAGCTAAATACCACGTTCTCCCAGATTCTAAGCAAGGAAGGAGAGAAGCCGTGTTTTCCGTACCCTAACACTAGGGGAAAGCAACCAGATAAAACGAAGGAGGCTAAGGAGTACTGCGAGTACCATCAGTACAATGGCCATACAACTGATACATGCTATCACATAAGGAACACAATTCAGAGATTCATAGATGAAGGCAAATTCATGGAGTACGTACAGATACAACCAGCTAAAACTGAGGCGGCCCCGAAGAAAAGAGTAGAATTACCTCAGGACGGCAAATATATCAACATGATCACCTTCTCCAGCGGAGGTCAAGAAGAACTGATCGAAGACATCCTCGAGTTAGCTCTAAACAGAAGAAAGCTAGAAGCCCACGAGGTGTTCAAGCTAAGCGGCCCACCTACTAGCACTTGGGAAGAATGGATGGCCACGCCATTAACATTCTCAACAAAAGACGTCAATCAGGAGGTCTAAATGCACAATGATCCACTTTTGATCACTCTTCCAATCCATGGATGGAACGTTACGAAGGTCCCCGTTGACGGGGGAATCTCATTGAATGCATTGTTCTACGAACCTTACCTACACATGGGTTTGACATCGGAGCAAATGGATTCTTCCACTTGCACAATATACGGTTTCAATGGAGAAGTATCTAGACCAAAAGGAGAAATTGTCTTGCAGGTACGTGCAGGACCCTTAGTAACCAATACAAGGTTCTGCATGGTGGAAGTACCTTCGCCCTATAATGTAATCATGGGCAGACTATGGGTCCATAGATTACGAGGAACAACTTCGACATATCATCAGTACCTTCGATTTCCTGCACCCATAGGTAAAATGGAAATCAAAGGTGACCATCAAGATGCAAGGCTATGAAATCTAGCAGAGGTCAGACTCAACGAAGAAAGATTTGCTTCCCAGCAGCACGAAAGAAGAAGACGAAAGGCAAACACCAAAGAAGTGAAGGACGAAGCCTTCTTAGTACCCGAAGCCATCTCAGTTCCAGAAACAAGCACCTCCGCCACTCCATGAGCGAACGTCTCTGCCAAATGACAATTACAGAAAAGCACTCCTCAACATCCTCAGAAACAAACCTTCTCACTCGTGGAACCAACAAAGAAAATCAACATCGGAACGGAGGTGGAGCCAAGAATGATAAACATCGGAACTTTAATCGAAGAGGAAGAGGAGATGCAACTACAAAGGCTACTAAGGGACTACGCAGATGTCTTTGCATGGTCAATGGAAGATATGCCTGGAATTGACCCGAATTTGGTCTCCCACCACCTTCGGCTCAAACCAGAAATACCACCATTCAAGCAACGCATCCGAAAGGTGGCAGACTTCTACCAAGAAGCGGTGGAAAAGGAGTTACAAAAGCTATTAACCGTAGGGTTCATACGAGAAGTCAAGTATCCCACGTGGATATCCAGTATGGTGATTGTGCCCAAGAAGAACGGAGGCGTACGCATTTGCATCGACTTTATCAATCTCAACAAAGCGTGCCCCAAAGACAGATACCTGCTTCCAAACATTGACCAACTAGTCAATGCAACAGAAGGTCACCAGAGGATATCCTTTATGGATGGATACTCAGGTTACAACCAAATCGCCCTTGCAGAAGAAGTCCAGGAGCATACTGCGTTCTTTACCCCACGAGGCTTGTATTGTTATACAAGGATTCCTTTTGGACGAAAGAACGCGGGGGAAACATACCAGCGATTGGTAGACAAGATCTTTAAGCCATGGATATGCAAGATACTGGAGGTCTACGTGGATGATATGCTTGTCAAAAGCAATGAGACGAAAAACCACCTGTCAGATCTAAGGGAAATATTCGAAGCCATGAGAAACTTTTATATGAATGTGAACCCGGAGAAATGCACATTCGGAGTAACCTCAGGAAAATTCTTGGGATACTTGGTAACTAAGTGAGGAATATAAGTAAACCCCGAAAGGGTCAGAGCAATAATGGAAATACCATCTCCACAAACACTAAAAGGAGTACAGAAGATAAATATAACCTTAGCTTCCATGGGAAGATTCATAGCAAGATCATCGGATAAATGCAAAGCATTTTTCGATACACTAAGGAAAGGAAGCAGGTCCATGTGGACCACGGAATGCGAGCAAGATTTTCAGAAGATCAAAGAATACTTGGCTTCATTACCCATCCTACAGAAGTCGGATCTAGGAGAGATACTCACCTTGTACTTAGCAGCAACAAGCTATGCTGTGAGCGCAGTACTAGTACGAAATCAAGGACAAGGAGAAAATACCATATACTACATCACTAAGACACTCAGTTCAGCGGAGCGTAACTATACCAAGGTGGAGAAGCTTATATATGCCTTAGTAGTGGCAACACAAAAACTAAGGATATATTTTGACGCGCATACCATCCAAGTCTTCACAAAGGCTCAGATAGGTCAAATCCTCGACAGCACGGAGAAAATTGGAAGGGTGGAAAAATGGAATGCCATGATCAAACAGTTTCACATAATCTTTGAGACTAGGAAGGCTGAGAAATCACAAATCTTAGCAGACTCTCTAGCGGACCTACCTCTCAACGACGAAGCAGAGATAGATGACATCCCGGGAATGGAGGAAGACACGCAAGAACCAGAAGATCTCTTGGAACCTCAGAATTCACGAAGGTGGGAGATATTCGTAGATGGTTCCTCCAATGGAGAGGGCGCAGGCATAAGGATTGTAATAACAACCCCCACCAGAGATCGACTCATCTATGCATTCAGGTTAGAATTTGAACAATACACTAATAACATCAAATAATACGAGGCAGTCATACATGGTCTACGCTTGGCACGGGATCTAGGCTTATCAGATGTTCGTTTGACTAATGACTCACAGTTAGTCATTAGACAAATCGATCTCAAATATCAAACTTTGGATCTGGTACTATCTTCGTACCTAAAGTTAGCACATGAGCATGTGTTAAAAATCAACAATGTTACATTCAGACATGTCTGTCGAAAAGATAACAGACATGCAAATGCCTTAGCGTTCATATCATCGATGCTAAGGGACATAAATGCCACCTCCGTGTAAATTGGAAGGATATACAAGCCTTCGATAGAGGGACCAATATCAGAAGATGAGGAGGCTTTGGACGTTCAGACTCGAGCCATGAGAGAAGCCGAGAAAGGAAAAGAATACAAAGAAGAACCTGATGACGAAGTTGAATAATCTGACAAAGACCAATCTATGCCGGACACAGACAACGAAGATGAAGCGGAGGATGATTGTATGATTCCAATTCACCAATACCTTGACAAAGGTACCTTACCAGCAGATGTCAAGGAGACTCGGAAACTTGAATCAAAAGTAGCAATGTACAGCTTGCGTGATAGAATACTATACAGAAAGTCATTTCTTGGACCTCTGATGCGGTGCCTCTCACGAACTGAAGGCAGAAGAATACTTCATGATATACACAGTGGGATGTCGGCAATCATAGCGGAAGAAGGTCCTTGGCAGTCAAAGCCAAAATGCAAGGATACTACTGGCTAAGCATGGACGAAGATTCAAAGAACGTGGCTAATGGCTGTGAGAGATGCCAACGCTTTTCCAGGAAGATTAAAGCACCAGCAACGGAGCTTAACTTGGTCATCATCCCTTGGCCATTTGTCAAGTAGGGGGTTGGTATCGTTGAACCCTTGATAGAGGGAACCTCGAAGATAAAATACCTTATTGTGGCTACGGATTACTTCACCAAGTGGGTGGAAGCAAAGTCTTTGGCGAGGATTAGGGACACAGATGTCTTTAAGTTCTTGTTTGAGCAAATCATATGCAGATTCGGAATACCAGACGCCATAGTCTCTGACAATGGCAAGAAGTTGCAAGGAAAGAACATAGATATGTTGTTCGATACTTTCAACATTCATAAAAACAAGTCCACTCCTATATACACTAAGAGCAATGGACAAGCGGAGGCGACCAACAAAACAATAGCGATGAACTTGAAGAAAAAGCTAGGAGCATACAAGAAAAGATGGTGCGAACAACTGCACAATGTCCTATGGGCCTACCGAACTACAAGAAGGGATGCCACGGGAGAAACTCCATTCTTACTAACCTACGGAGCCGAAGCAGTCATCCCAACAAAGATAATACTTCCAACAATAAAAACGGAGGCATGGGAGAAGAATCTAACAATAGATTTAATGTTAGAAAAGATCGATGATCTTGAAGAAAGGAGAGAGGTGGCTTTGCAAAAGATGGTAAACTATCAACGAAGGCTAGCTCGTGAATACCACAAGCGAGTCATCCCTAGAAACTTTGTGGTCGAAGAATACGTGGCGCGCCAGATACCACCATATCAAAGAAAGAAGGAGTGGGGTAAGCTAGCTCCAACGTCGGACGGGCCCTACATCATACACGACATCGCTGGAAAATGGTCATACTACCTAAGGACCCTCAAATGTGAAGTATTGTAACACCCTTGGAATGCAATGTACCTAAAAAAGTACTACCCGTAAGAGAATGGTGATTACTCAGGAGAAGAAGGGAACGAGCAATAGCCCACCATGTTCTATCCCTGATCAAAGGTATTATGAACCTCACTAATCAATGAAAGAAAATTTTTGCTAGGAGAAAGTCAAATTTTGATTAGATACGAATTGGTTTTGAATAGACACCCTCTGTCAGGACTGACGATGAGACAAGGAAAGACATAACTGCGTATATTGATGAGTCGGAAAACCAACTTTGTTTATCCGCAAGTGCACGGTGTCGAAATTGTACACAATAGCAAATGTGGTTCGTTCCCACGAGGAGTGTCCTAAGTTACTTCTAACTAATACAAAGAACAAACTAATCAAAATCAATATTCAGAGATTTACGGATTGTCAACTAAGATTACGAAACTAGAAATAGAAAATAATTAAAGTTGTAACCAGGATGTGAATGTGTTAAGGATTCAGGAATCCGTTGAAGGCTAGGTTCACTTATGTTATCTTACCAAGGTCTCGGATTTACTCATGTATAGTGGCAAACCTAGCAACTCATACATGGAAGATATGGCATGTAAGATTCATAGAAAAGAATTCACAAAAAAGGTATATTTGTTCTCAGCCTAAAGTAGAACTTCTAACCACTAGGTATACATGGCATACAAAGTGAGAGAATGCTCATAAGGAAATTATAATCAAGGTTCAATGATTTCTTCTAACAACCTAACAATGGACTATACATGGCATAGAACATGAGAAATCATAATTAGAAGATAAAACATTGATAGAGAGACAAAAGTTTAGAATTAAGTCTAATTGGTAGAAACCTTGTTCGAAAACCCAAGTAAATCAACCTACAAGTTCATTCTTTCACCCTAACAATGGTTTAGCAAATCAATGAATCATGGCTTTCTTAAAAGCCATAGAAATTGATAAATGAAGTAATAAGCTCATTGAATTAAGAAACAAAGTAGAAATGCTCAAACCCTATTTCTTCCCTGAATCCGGCGTATCCCCTTTCTCTGTTCATTTTCCAAAATATATAGTTGTCGCAAGGGTTTGGAATAAGACCAAACATACGACTCCCTAAGGCCCAGTCCAAACATACGTGGACTGCCAAATTCAGGCTCCTTCCAAACCCGACCACAGCATCAATTTCTCTTCTCTGACCTTATGTATACCGGCCACCAAAATTCAGTATCAACTCCTCTTTCTGCAACCGTAGCACCAACACCTTCAACTGAATATTCTCTTAACTCCTTCGCAGTACAAACCACGGTACCAACTAGTTATCCTTGCATCACCAGTTCCTTACCAAATTCAGGCCACAACAAACTCCGGCCAAACCGCAACTTCTTTATCTCTTTAGAAAACCTCTTCTGCTCCTCGTTACAAACCCATGAATCAATGGTAACAACCATGGAAGTAACAACATTTCAAAACTGACTTTACTCTCAATACAAACCCAATTAAAACTCCCAATTCCGCTGGTGTTACTGTATCGGGACATTAGGAAATGTACAACCGATATGAAGTAAAGCAAAAGTTTGGTACCTTTCTAGAACAGTAGCAGTCGGAATCAATTGAAGCTTGTCTCCTCCTCTTTCACATCTACAGCACCAGATTTCCCCCATCTTAGAACTCTCTTCTGCTTCTAATTTATTGAGATAAATCTCCCATTTAGACAGCACACAGAACCCCCAAATTTTGTTGCCTAATCTTCTCGAATACAGCCATGAATCGACAGCAGCATCCCTGATTCAAATCCTCAAACATCACCAGTTCCTTCTATTACAGTCAATCAACTCACCCAACAAACCCTAGCTTTGAGAGATCGACAGCCACCCTCTCCAGATTCAATCGCTGCTGTTAAGAAGAACTGAAATAATTGGCTTGAATTTCTCCCCAAAACAGAACCAATTCAGCCTTGCATCTTCTCACTTCGCAAACAATTGCCCTCTCCGGATCTCAGATTGATCTCGACCTAATTTCGATTCATGGAGGACCCCCAAATAACTCTGCTGCTCGAATGAGAAATGAATATTCCATTTCCTGAATAAAGAAGAGAGAAAGATGTTTAGTGCTTCAGAAATGTCACTAACAAATGTGGTGCACAAGCAGCCATGTCTTTAGTTCCTCTTAGTCCCACTAGTGTGGCTCACATGCTCGACGGACAAAGGAAATTCCTTGTTTTGTGAATTGAAATCTCTGGCCATGAAATGACAAGGTGGGTGCGGCAATAAGTTATTGGCTTGCCAGCCCACAAGCTCAAGTTAAGCTTCGACTCCTCTGGCACTGTAAATCGCAAGCGCCAATTTTAGCTTCTAAGCCATTAATTCTCTGAGTAAACGAATTTCACTTGTAATCCCTGTAAATGACTTGATACAATACTATTAGTTAAATATCGAGACCTAAATGGTATAAAAGTGTCGCACTTACGTGCTTATCAAATTCCCCCACACTTACATTGTGCTAGTCCCGAGCAAAACAAGAAAAATTTATATCCGCTACACATCTGGATAAGGAGAGACGTCTTCTAAACAGCTAGACGAAACCACTATACAGTGGTGAAGAAGTGTCTGCTAAACAGCGAGACGGAACCACTAAACAGTGGTTTAGAGAAGCCCGCTAAACAGCGAGGAGAACCACTAAACAGTGGTGTAGAAAAGTCTGCTAAACAGCAAGACTGATGATCAGAATGACCCACTCAACAGCTGGTCATGACGTGAAGAACATCTTTTTTTTTCTACGAAGCGAAAACCTATATAAAAAGAACTGAAGTGAAAACCACTCCCCCACACTTAAACTTTACATTGTCCTCAATGTAACTGAGTCATCCAACGTAGAGTTAAGGTGGAAAAATCTAAAATGTGATATGCAATAGGCAAACGAAAATAGAAGATAGAGTAAAGAGAACAAAACTGATGGGTTGACTCCCACGAAGCGACTGATATTTGTTCCCTGCTTGCGTGTAGCAAGTAATCTCAAACAAACCGAAGATGATACATAACAACAACCTGCCAAGCATATAAATAAAGCCTGAAAGTTGGGAATCAACCCAATATATCAAGTTAGCAAATAAGAACCCGCGAAGAATATAATCAGCCAAGCATATGTGAACACTGATTCCCTGTTCAAAACAGTTCATAATAATCAAGTTATACTCTGTCGAGATAAATAAACCATCCACACAAACAAGTACAAGGACAGGTTGTTCAATAGTTTCTAGCTCTAACTCAGGTTTCAGATCAACCGAAATACTCACCTTCGACACATTATTTTCACTGGAAATCGAGGGAAGCAATGCAGTAAGAATACCAATAAGCATAAGATTACAAGACTCTGAGCAAACAATTTTCGGTTCTAATTTGTTATTGCGAATTACCTGACCAGTATCCATATATTCAACACCTATATAAGCATCTTGAAAACTACTTGGTGGAACAACTAAAGGAGGGTTCAATACAACAATCTCACGAAAAACAAGATTATCTGAATCGGAAAAATATGATAAGCAAATATCTGATAATTCAACTTTAGTAAACTCCTTACAACCTCCAATGTTTTGAGGCATGTTTCCGAGATCCCTATTGTAACATTGGGTATAGTCATTCACACCATCAATCATGAATACATGTTCACAAGCTTCAGAAATCCGAGATGAATTTGAAGGGCTAAACACATTTATCTCCATTTTCATATTTCCAAAAGTAAGCTCCATGATTCCATTTCGACAATTGATAACTGCATTAGAGGTAGCCAAGAAAGGCCTACCTAAAATTACAGGAATCTTCCCACTAGAATTAGAAACAGGTTGAGTATCCAAAACAATAAAATCAACGGGATAAACAAAACTTTCAACTTGTATAAGAACATCCTCTATAACCCCCCTAGGAATTTTAATGGACCTATCAGCCAATTGGAGGGTAGCATTAGTGGGTTTCAAGTCACCAAGTTCTGATTGCACATATACAGAGTATGGCAAGAGATTCACACTGGCCTCTAAATCTAACAGTGCATGTCTGATCCTATGTTCTCCTATAATGCAAGCAATCGTAGGACAACCTGGATCTTTAAATTTGGGTGGACTTTTCTGTGTAATAATCGAGCTTACCTGTTCAGTAAGGAAAGATTTCTTATGTACATTCAATTTTCGTTTCACAGTGCACATATCTCTATGAAACTTAGCATAAGAAGGAATTTTTTTAATTGCAGAGGGGAATATTGACTTTAACCTGTTTAAACACTTCTAAGATGTCGTTAGGACTAGCTCCTTTCTTACGAGGTAGTAATGCTTGTGGAAAAGGAGCGCAAGGAACATAAGAAATTTCAGAATTACCTTTCTCGGTTTCATTGGTTTCTTCTTGTGTTGAAGGAGTAACCTGTGTGATAGAAGGAGGGTTCCTATCTTGCACATTCTCCTCCGCATCACTAACATGATTATCAATGACCCGTCCACTTCTGAGAGTAGTGAAGGCCTGTACATGATGGGTCGGCTTATCACCAGATGTGCTTACCTCAAAAGAATCTTTGGGGTCAAGCTGTATTTGACTCGGGAACTGATCCTTGTCTCGCTCACTCAACTGGATAGTAATATGATCTAGTTGCTTCTCTAGGTTCTCCATGGATCTTTGAGTAGCTTGCATACACAAAATCATACTTTCTTCCAAACTAGAAATTCTTTGGTCAGAAAAATTATCAGTAATAGAAGATGTATGTGTAATAGACTAAACATGCTTAATTTTAGCATCTCTTTCTAACGACTCAAGTCTTTGTAACACAACATCAATCTTGGACTCAGAGTCTCAATTCTATAAACCCCTTGACTACTAGTCATTATGGGTTCTCTAGCCTCCCACTCTTGAGTTTTTTCGGCTACTTCATGCAAAAACTTATAACCTTCTTCGGCAGTCTTATCAGAGAAATTACCACCACAAAGTGATTCTATCATAGTCAGTGTTTTGAAATCTAATCCCTCATATAGAATCAATGTAAGCATAGGATTATCAAATCCATGGTGTGGACATTGTAGCAAGAGATCATGGAACCTCTCCAAATAATCGTAAAGAGATTCTCCTTCTTGTTGCGAAAAACTATTCAACTTTTGACGAATGGAAATAGTTTTATGCCTAGGAAAGAATTTATACAAGAATATATTAATCATGCCATCCCAAGTACTAATTGATGAAGGGGCTAATACATTTAACCATGATTTTGCCTTATCCTTTTAGGAAAAAGGGAACAACCTAAGTCTAAGATACTCATCAGCTAAGTCCTTAAATTTCAGCGTACCACATAATTCTTCAAAATCTCTAATGTGGTAGTAAGGATTTTCATTATCCTTACCGTAGAATTTAGGAAGTGCTTGAATGGTGCTTGCTCTAATCTCATAGGTTGCTGTGGTGGTAGGAAAAACAATACATGAGAGTTGAGAGACTCTAGTTGGGTACATATGTTCTCTCAAAATTTTAACCGGAGGGTTCGTACCCTCATCATCTGTTCTCGTCATGTATAAAGGGTTACTTTAACAAGACGAATAATAGTTCTTTATCCCAACTACCTGGTAGATCTTGCGTATGCTATCAAAATGCAGAATTCAGTCTAAACTCACCTTGCAAAGCTTCGCGAAAGACTTACTTTTCTGCCTGTTTTAGAGAGATTCCAACTGCGCTCTTCAAACTAAGGTACCTAAAGATAATCAAACAAGCTACGTAAAAAGGAACTAAAATAAATCTAAAATAAAAATGAAAATAAACTATGTACAGAAAATAAAACTAAACTACGACTAGAAAATCAATGATATCAATCAGAGAATACTTTACAACCACTCCCCGGCAGCGGCGCCAAAAACTTGATGAGTCGGAAAACCGACTTTTTTTATACGCAAATGCACGGTGTCGAAATTGTACACAATAGCAAATGCGGTTCGTTCCCCCGAGGAGTGTTCTAAGTTACTTCTAACTAATACAAAGAACAAACTAATCAAAATCAATATTCAGAGATTTACGGATTGTCAACTAAGATTACGAAACTAGAAATACAAAATAATTAAAGTTGTAACCAGGATGTGAATGTGTTAAGGATTCAGGAATCCATTGAAGGCTAGGTTCACTTATGTTATCTTACCAAGGTCTCGGATTTACTCATGTATAGTGGAAAACCTAGCAAATCATACATGGAAGATATGGCATTTAAGATTCATGGAAAAGAATTCACAAAAAGGTATATTTGTTCTCAGCCTAAAATAGAACTTCTAACCACTAGGTATACATGGCATACAAAGTGAGAGAATGCTCATAAGGAAATTATAATCAAGGTTCAATGAGTTCTTCTAACAACCTAACAATGGACTATACATGGCATAGAACATGAGAAATAATAATTAGAAAATAAAACATTGATAGAGAGACAAAAGTTTAGAATTAAGTTTAATTGGTAGAATCCTTGTTCGAAAACCCAAGTAAATCAACCTACAAGTTCATCCTTTCACCCTAATAATGGTTTAGCAAATCATGGCTTTCTTAAAAGCCATAGAATTGATAAATGAAATAATAAGCTCATTGAATTAAGAAACAAAGTAGAAATGCTCAAACCCTATTTCTTCCCTGAATCTGGCGTATCCCCTTTCTCTGTTCATTTTCCAAAATATATAGTTTCTGCAAGGGTTTGGAATAAGACCAAACATACGACTCCGTAAGGCCCAGTCCAAACATACGTGGACTGCCAAATTCAGGCTCCTTCCAAACCCGACCACAACATCGACTTCTCTTCTCTGACCTTAGAGCATCTCCAACGGGAGGATGTTAGGTTCCCTTTTTTACGGATTTTGCTACTTTTTCCCAAAAACCATCTCCAACGGGAACTTGAAGAGCAGATGTGAAGATTACGTGGCCGACGGTTAGGCTTAAATCCTCTAGCCCATCATCTGATTTCATAGGTTCTCCTAGAGGATTTAATCGTTCCATGTCATCAATAATATAAATTCAAATTTGTTTTAAACAGATGTGTTTCTGAAAAAAATTTTGTTCTCCAAACAAGCCAAATTCGAGTTTGCAATTCTCTGTAAGTAAATCTCGTATACGGGTTTACACAACGAGAGCACCACATGGAGAAGACGAGTAGAAGAAGAAGAAGGGTTTCTATGCCATATCAATCAAAATCAGTATCTGAAATTGTGTTATAATCTAGGATAGTATAAGCCAATTCAAGATACCCGATGTTCATGCAATGTAAGTTTCTCGATTTTCCTAATATTTGCAATATTTTGTTACTAGATTGTTTTGTTGAATTGGTGAATGATGACTTTCAATTTTTTACCCAATTGTGTGCGATTCTTCCCAAATCAACGATACATTAAGAAAAGGTTTAATTTGGATGGGATTCTTTTATGCTGTATTCTTAATGTTGTAAGGAATTTATCTGTTGTGGCTGCTGATCCATTGTGATTAAGTTTGGAACGGATTCACTAAGTCTTACTTCTAATTATTTGATAAAATGCTTGATAAACCTTTATACAAACTTGTGGTAGAATGTTTCAATTCATTAATTGACCATGTTAGTAGGTGTTTTACTTGGAAAAATTCCTGGTCCATGCCAATGTAAATCTCAGATTCATAAAACATGACCAATAAAATTCTGTTAGTTTGTTAGATAGAAGGGGGTTAATCTTTAAGAGTTTGAGATACTATATATGCATAAACATTAATCCATGTTAACTAAATCTTCCAAATCCAATATCTTTTGGTCTTGTTTTGCAGTTCTATTTTCAAACCATGTATTCAGATTCTGATGGGTCATCATCCAAAGATGAAGAATCATCATCATCCAGCGATGAAGAGTCGTCTACCTACCAAAGGTTACTGAAAGCACGACGTGAGGATGATATGTTATCATCAGCTAGAGTAACAAAGAGACTGACTGCCACATTCACAACTTATATTCCATCTATTGTAGCAATGTCGATTTTGAAGAGACCTCATGGGGGATCTGTTCCAGGAAGACGACAAATTCCTCGTGACACAATGCCTCGTCATGAGGTAATTGTTAGAGACTATTTTAGTGGGGGCAACTCAAAATACCCATCGGAGCATTTTCGTCGTCGCTTTAGGATGCATACTCATCTCTTCAACCGCATCTTATGTGGCATTGCAAGGTATGATGATTTCTTTACACCTAAACCAGATGCAACTAATAAGTTTGTTAGCCCTTTACAAAAGATGGGAGCAGCAGTAAGAATGCTTGTATATGGTTGTTGTGCTGATTTTCTTGACGAATATTTTCAAATGGGTGAAAGTACCATCATATTAAGCCTAAAAAAATTCTGTGAGGCTGTTATCGGTGTTTTTGAAGAACAATATTTGAGGAAACCTAATGAAGATGATATTGCACGGTTACTCGAAGAAGGGGAAGAGCGGGGATTTCCGGGTATGTTAGGCAGCCTTGACTGTATACATTGGCATTGGAAAAATTTCCCGACGGCATGGCATGGAACACACACTAATGGTTTCAAACGAGTCCCCACTCTTATCTTAGAGGCAGTCGCATCGAAAAATTTGTGGATTTGGCATGCATTTTTTGGAATGGCGGGTACAAATAATGATATTACAGTATTAGATCGGTCTCCATTATTTGACGATCTTGTAAATGAAGTTGCTCCACCATGTCAATACACGTTAAATGGCAATATTTATGATATGGGATATTACTTGTCAGATGGAATTTATCCTCCTTATGCTACACTAATGCAAACTATTTCTGATGGAACCACTCGTAAGGAAAGATTCTTTGCTAAACGTCAAGAAGCCGTGCGAAAAGATGTCGAAAGAGCGTTTGGAGTGTTGCAATCAAGGTGGCACATTATCAAAGGACCAGCGCGTATGTGGCGAGTTAAAGACCTTGGAAACATCATGAAGACTTGCATAATTTTACACAATATGATCATTGAGAATGAGCAGGAACAAGGAAATGACCCAGAACGTTATGAGCCGTACCAAAAGGTTGACAATGTTACGGTGGAGCATGACTCTTCACTACTTGTCGCCAAAATGATTAGTCGTTTAAGACAAATTCGAGATAAGGAGGTTCACAATCAATTAAAACTTGATCTCATTGATCATATGTGGGACTTTTGTGGGGGCGAAGAAGTTTAGTTTACAGTAATTTAACCAGGCTTGTTATTTCTGTTTTTTTTTTTGCTTTCTTTGATTAAGGGAAGTAGTAAATTTCATTAATAAAAGAATTGCATTTTGCTTTTGTTTTTGTTTTTCTCGTATGCCTAAATTCTTTGTTTGACCTGTGCGTTTATTTTGCAGTACTTGTAGAAAAGACGTAGAAATTGCAGCAAATTCTCTGGAATCTCTTTGGTGACCTGTGCAAATATCCTGGAGTCTATAATTATCTATTTTATTTCCCTGTTCATATAAACCTTGATGTGTGTCAGCAGGTATCATGTTTTATTTCCCTCTTCCCAGCACTTGCATTTTTAAGTAAGAAAAAATTCTTTAGAGGAACATGTCAGAAGCAAATAATTATAAATTAGTCCATTACTAGAAGGAAACTATTATGTCAAATTACAACCACAAAGTTTAGCTACTACATTAAAAGACAACAACAACATCTCAAATACTATGCTGAGTGACAACCCAAAAGAAAACAACAACATTTCAGCTGTAATGTTGAATGACAACCTAATAAAAACCAACAATTAACATTAGTAGAACGGAGAAACAACTCAAAGACTATCGTCGCTGCTCTCAGAATCATTCCCCAAAGTCCCATCTTCTTTCCACTTCTTCAGTATACGAGCCTGGATTATTTTGTAAGCTTTTCTCATAACTGGTTGCATTTTATCAAGGTCCTTATTCAGGATGCGTTCTTCTTCAATGCGTTCTGCTATCATCTCTTTCTTCTTTCGAGCTTCTTCCTTTAGCTCGTAAGCCTTTTTTTTCAGAGCCAAATCCTCTTTCATAAGTTCAAATTCTTTTCTCTCTTTCTCAATCTTCAGCTCCAACTCTTTTTGGCTAAACACATTTTGTTTCTCTATGGTGGACTGATAGCTGGTCAAAAATCCAATCACTCCCTTCTGTTCATGGGCTTTCTTAGCATTCTCCTTACTCAACTTTCTTCCTTCATCTGGGCGAGGAACACCCTCACTTTTGTTGTCCTCACTTCCTTCAGTTGATGTAATTGGTTGCTTTAGAGTGTCGAGATTGATGACATCTACTGGTTTATCTTTCTTTGAGGAGCCAGGCTTTGTAAGCTTCTGAGAACACCATTTCGGATTTTTTCTCATAACCTCCCAACAATGCTCAAACCTGAATGTGGTTCCCTCCAACGTTTTGTACATTTTTAAAGCTTGACTTTTCTGTAAAGATTGGAAATGAGTTAGATGAAACACTAACAAAAAACTCCATCATTCATTCTACTCCATGTCGTATACAAATACATTCTACTCCCTGCCGTATACTAATACCAAAAGAAAAGAGAAATCTATATGTTTAACATAAACAACATTTACATTTTAACATGTGGCTACACATATAAAATGTCACTATTAACATCATGACCAGTAATGAGCAATAATTGTGACAACAGTATTAAAAAAGGTTTAAGGAATCAAACCATAAGTTCGATTGAAGTTCCGCTTTTCGGATTTCTGTTGAGTGATTCATAATGTCCGTGAAACTTGTTAACTGCAGCTTGTATGATACCCCATCGGCACGATAGAGCATTAGGATTGCGGTCCTCATCATAAGTTCCCATATTTTCTCTCCAAACTTTCAAGATCCGATTCCACATTGTGCCACCTGACTGCTCCCTTCCTATTATTGCATCAACACTAATGTACAGATATGCCTTCACTAGTGCAGTGTCTTCTTCAGTTGTCCAAATCCGCCGAGGAGGATTGGCTGATTGAGTTGTTGAAGGATTACTTTTTCGTTTCTTTTTGGACTGATTGCCAACGTCCGGTGCTTGTGAAGGGTAAACATGAGTCTGTGTTTGCGGAGGAGGAAAGCTTTGTGGTTGTGTCGAAGAAACAGCAGCACTCATCATACTTTGGAACCCATAGCCAGGTCCTAAATTACCATGAATATTGTGAGGGAAATGGGACGGAAACTGAAATTGGGTTGGATTGATGAATTGATTTTGGTGGGACATATAGGGACTAGGAGCAAACGAAGTAGCAGTAGCACTATAGTCCTCAGCCGCGGCATTTTCAGATTCAAACCTGTTCTGTTCACTTGCAGGATCCATGTCTTACAATCTTTCAACAATATATCTATAACATACCAAAAGTAAAACTCATCAGAACTCCATACAAACAAAATCACAAGTATATTGTGTGTACTTAAATCAAAACAATCTGATTGATACAGAAAAGAACAAAGACACGAGGGACTACATCTGGTAACAAATATACTACAACAACACCAATTAAAAAGAAGGAGAAATTTACCAAAACCTAAACTTGCAGTTCGTGGTGAATGGAGAAGAAGAAAAGAACCACCCTGATTTATAGAGAAGATAACAATCTGGCGGGATTGAATTTTATTTTACCCGCGAAAGAAAATAAAAACTACCCATCCTATCAATGTAAGACATCTGTAACACCACTTCCTCATAAACTTTCGCGATTGGAGATGGTTTTCCTGAACTTCCTATATAAGGAAAGTTCGAATACAGATCAGCAAAGGATGTCTATTTTTTCCATCCGTATATATAGGATAAGGATACCGGCCACCAAAATTCAGTATCAACTCCTCTTTCTGCAACCGTGGCACCAACACCTTCAACCGAATATTCTCTTAACTCCTTCGCAGTACAAACCACGGTACCAACTAGTTATCCTTGCATCACCAGTTCCTTACCAAATTCAGGCCACAACAAACTCCGGCCAAAGCGCAACTTCTTTATCTCTTTAGAAAACCTCTTCTGCTCCTCGGTACAAACCCATGAATCAATGGTAACAACCATGAAAGTAACAACATTTCAAAACTGACTTTACTCCCAATACAAACCCAATTAAAACTCCCAATTCCGCTGGTGTTACTGTATCGGGATATTAGGAAATGTACAACGGATATGAAGTAAAGCAAAAGTTTGGTACCTTTCTAGAATAGTAGCAGTCGGAATCAATTGAAGCTTGATCTCCTCCTCTTTCACATCTACAGCAACAGATTTCCCCCATCTCAGAACTCTCTTCTGCTTCTTATTTATTGAGATAAATCTCCCATTTAGACAGCACACAGAACCCCCAAATTTTGTTGCCTAATCTCCTCGAATACAGCCATGAATCGACAGCAGCATCCCTGATTCAAATCCTCAAACATCACCAGTTCCTTCTATTACAGTCAATCAACTCACCCAACAAACCCTAGCTTTGAGAGATCGACAGCCACCATCTCCAGATTCAATCGCTGCTGTTAAGAAGAACTGAAATAATTGGCTTGAATTTCTCCCCAAAACAGAACCAATTCAGCCTTGCATCTTCTCACTTCGCAAACAATTGCCCTCTCCGGATCTCAGATTGATCTCGACCTAATTTCGATTCATGGAGGACCCCCAAATAACTCTGCTGCTCGAATGAGAAATGAATATTTCATTTCCTGAATAAAGAAGAGAGAAAGATGTTTAGTGCTTCAGATATGTCACTGACAAATGTGGTGCACAAGCAGCCACGTCTTTAGTTCCTCTTAGTCCCACTAGTGTGGCTCACATGCTCGACGGACAATGGAAATTCCTTGTTTTGTGAATTGAAATCACTGGCCATGAAATGACAAGGTGGGTGCGGCCATAAGTTGTTGGCTTGCCATCCCAGAAGCTCAGGTTAAGCTTCGACTCCTCTGGCACTATAAATCGCAAGCGCCAATTTTAGTTTCTAAGTCATTAATTCTCTGAGTGAACGAATTATTTCACTTGTAATCCCTGTAAATGACTCGAAATAATACTATTAGTTAAATATCGAGACCTAGATAGTATAAATGTGGGTATAAAAGTGTCGCACTTACGTGATTATCACATATATCAATAATCGGATCCTCGGAGTTATAACTCCATTCATGAGGCAATAAGAAAAAATAAGATATCCCCTATAGAGATACCTTGTCGAAGTAAAGCAGCCTTCGCGCTGAACGCGTGGGGTTACAGGAAAACTATTGCCCACGTAGGAGCCTTCGCCACCACGGTACCTTCTGTCCAAAGGATACTTAGGTAGGACGATGAATGTTCCACCCAAAGTTAAACATACCTTATCACCTTGTGAATACCTGAATGTGCAATCATCTAGACACAATACGTCTATAAACAAAATATTCGTGCAATAACATAGGTACAATAATAATGTTACTAAAATATGACTAACATGTCTTAAAAGTTGCAGATAACAAAGGTTCAAACCATCACGAAGAATTGTTTTAAGGAAAGGAGACGATACAAAGGCCCCTCAGCTGGGGGCATAATACAACAAAGAGTTCAGATAGACTGGACACGGCATGATCAAGGGTAAGGAAGACGAGGAAAGACAACTTCTTCCGCTTGGAGCTCGTCTTCAGCAAAGGCAGCATTGATATAGTCAATGGCCGAATGCTCGAATTGCACTTTCATCTTAGAAGACTGAGCCTCCAGATCCGAAGTCGATTTCTGACGAAGTTCCATCACCTGAGCGCTAAGCTGATCATTAGCTTCTTGGAGAGCCTCATCCTTGAACTTAGCAGCAGCATCAAATTTATGAGATATCTCCAATGAACATATTTGGCCTTCAAGACGACTGATCTTGGCGTTTGCACCTACCAGCTGCTCTTGGAGACCTGCAGATACAAAAGAGTAAGTAATAATCCAAGGCAACAAAGAAACAAAGGATGATGCCAGAAATATAAAAGACCCTAAGCTACCTCCTGCATTGCTAAGATATTCTTCTAAACTATGCTGGGCCTCAGTAAGGTCCACCTCAGAAGCTTCGAGATCTTCTACAAGGGTATTTCGTTCAGTCCGAAGATCATCGACATCAATCTGGAGCGAAGCATTCTCAGAGGATAAAACTTGGTAAATATTCTCTAATTCTTCCAATCTCCTAACCAAGGATGCATGGGACATGGAGGATGATGCGGATCCAGCCTCAACAAGTCTACTATTAAGAGAGAAGACCTCAGAAGACAAAACGTTACACTCTGCAGTAACCTTAGCCAACGAAGCACAAGCATCTTCGAAATCTGCATGATATTTGTTGCGGATGATTTCTTGGGCTGAGAGGCGTCTCTCAACTAAGGAAATATCCTCATTTTTCTTTAAAATGAGACTCTCCTTCCAATTAAAGGCTTCGTCACATTCTTTACGAAGCAAAGCATCTGCTTCACTAGATCTGCGTTATGAGCAGACTCGAGATAAAGTTGGTCCTCGTTATGAACAGTCACGTCCATCAGCCTATCAGGCTTCTTCTGGTAGTACCAGACATCGGAGGTCAACTTGGATATCCGTTCCCAGAGATGTCTAAGCTCACTAGGGCTACCAGTTGACAGGCGCGGGTTGTCTCAGAACTATGCAACCAAACAAGAACAAAAAAAAAAGCTAAGAGAAAGAAGAAACGAACCTATGGATTTGGAGGACTCAGCAGCCAGAGCGGAATCAGCAGCTTTACTCCCGTCCTCAGCAACTTTAGCATCATTGTTAGCTCTCTCAAGAGCCAACATACAAGCTTCCAAGGATCTCAGAGTCTTTCTCAGATCATCCTCCAACAAAGATACCCTGACAATAGAAGCAGCATCACTGGATGAAGGTTGATGTGCACTAGCGAGGGCATATTCTTGACGAGCACGGTCCAACAGGGCACCCAAGTGAGTACACTTAGCCCTATAAAACTTAAAAAAAATACAACCGATATCTATTCGTTTGCAAAGCTGCAAATAACGAAGCATAAGAACAAACGAAGGTTCAAAGCAAAGCACGAAACAGTTAAGTAAGAAATCACTTACTGAGAACACCGAAAGACGGGGAAGAAAATCAGCATAGGTGTCCATGAAGGCCTCCATCTCTTGGATGCTACCCCTACGTACTTCACCAAAGCTCTGGATGGAGCGAAGGCAGTCCGGGTCAAAGAATAGATCCTTAGCCGCACGATATTGAGCAGACAACACATCCAACTGCGAATCTACCTCAAAAGAGCTATCCAGGCGATGACGATCAACCTCAGCATAAAAGGGACCCTTCGAGTTCCGCAGAATGGCTTCAAGAATGGCATCATCAGAACTACCAAGGCTCAAGTTCTCAGGCAGGTTACCCTTGCGAGACTCAGCAACAACTCCATCAATCGCTTGAAAACGAACATGAGGAACAACTACTGAGCCCTCACCACGACAAAGAGATGGCATGGTGGATGAGCTGGGAACTGGAGAAAAATCTTGAGCACCGCCTAAGTCCATATCACCAGCAGAAGGAAGATTACCCAGTACGTTCCAGTCTGATGACGAAGGCGGATGTCCAACAGCTTTGCTAACAGGGGCAGTAGAGACATATTGAGCACTTCCTAACGAGGTTGGCATGGCACTGAAGGAGAAACTTCCTAGTGAAATCACAACCTTCTTCTTCGGCTTAAGATCTGAGATGCTAACCCTCTCCACCGGGGAAACAACCTTAGCAAACGAACCACTTGAGTGAAGCGAATTAGCAGGAGACGAAGGAAGACTCTTGGAAGCTACAACAGCATCCCCAATAGCAGCCGAGACAACATGCAATGCTCCGTCAGGGACAGAAATCGAGGGTATATTTGGAGACAAAGTAGGAGCTGGATCTTGAACACTAACATGGTTAACAAATAGAGCATCACCACCAGCTATGATATTCTCACCCTCCAGTGAGCCAACGCGGATGGGACTGGGTTTCTCCTTTGGAAAGATCTTCCTCGATATCATCCAAATGAGGGCTGAGGCCAGTATCCTCAATGTCCTCCATGTATTCATCATCCGGTACCTCCTCACCAGCCTTGGGATCCTTTGATTCCTCGAGATCAATAACAGCCTTCAACTTGCCCTTCTTCTTGGAAGACTGTAGAGAAACACATGCGTCATCTAAGGATCAGGGGAAAGATATTAAGGAACCTACAAATACAAAGGTATGACAATGATCCTTACCTCAGCAGGTGTTGGCGTAGCTGTTTCAGCTGAAGCTTTTCTTTTCCTAGTACTGGTGGATACGGAATTTCCAGCGGATCCCGGAGCAGTCCTAGCAGCAGAGCCTGTAGTAGTCCAGCAGAAGAAGCAGGGAAAGACTACAAAAGAAACCCATCAGAATATCAAACAAAGATATTAAAGAAAAAGCCTTCAAACAGAAACGAAGGATACCTCAGGAGGATCAGCAGGGTTGAAAACCCAAGGCTGATATCCATCATATTTCTCAGGCAAGGAGAAAGCTACGTGAGGAACGTTGGGATCTGCGGTAGTTAAACCGTAGGCCCAAGGACCCACCACACAAAGAGGAGTACGAGCCCAGCGATCATCATGATCAAGGAGGAGGCGATCAGACTTCAGAAAAAGGTAGCCTATAAGAATAAGGGATGAAAGTCAAACCAGTCTTATCGATCTCCTCTAGCAGATGAAGGTTGTTGCCTTCCCTGATTTGCTTAGCAGTAACATGGATACGACGAGGGAAAACACTCCAAGGAAGAAGATTACTCTTCTGAATAGCATCATCATATGTAGCATTGAAGTTGGCAGGGGTATAGTCTTTCTGCTTAGACCTTCCATCAGCGAAGGGGTCATAAGACTTCAAAGTAGTCTTTCCATTTCTACTGTACCAGCAGTCACGAAGGGGACGCCAATAATTACCAGTATACTGCATAACTCCTCGGACCCGAGTCTTGTTCACTGGGTCATCCCTGGTAGAAAAAATATCATAGTAGAAGGGATCCTTTCTACTAAACAAATGGAGGAGCATACCTGCGGCCAATTGGCCAACACTAATCAGAAGGTTATTCTCATCGTAAGGAAAATCCCGGATAAGGGACTCGGTGAGAACATCAGGACCATTGACAAAGGATATCTCGAACTTATGAAGGCGAAAAGACTTGGTGATCTCAGCTATCGACAGATCAGCGTAGCTATCCTTGTCACGCAGTTGAATCCTATGAAGCTCATAGTGAGGGGAGGAGATGGAAGATCCTCAACAGTAACATCTTCTACCTCAGGGTCCGCAACAACATCAGGGACTACAACCATCTTAGTACCAGCAGGTACCTCAGTGTCCTCAGTGGGTGGAGATGGCGTAGCATCAGGATGATCCATCCGCGGAGGTGGATCAGTAAACGAAGAGGTTCCTTTCCCTTTACGCGTAGGCTTCTACAGAAGTCTCATAATTCCTAACACCAACAGGAAAAACAACCCGTCAATAATGGAGAATTGAAAATCACAGTCGACTCAAAGAGAAAATTGGGGGCAAAAACAAGCATAATATGGGCATGGGTTTAACTAAAACAACCAAAGAAGGCGAAATAAACTTATCATAAGATGAAATCAAAGGTTATCCATCACCATGTATAAAGTTGCAGATAAAGAACAGGCATGGCAGAAACAACATCGAAATACGAAATGAAGACAAACCCAAACTCTCATGCAACATGAAGAACACGACGAAAGCTTCAGATAATGCATGCAGTCATTCAACAACATCAATGGAGATCAATGACATTTAACCAAAGCCGCAGCAAGAAGGATCACGAAAACGAAAATCCAAAAGGGCAGAAAAAAAGCAGAGTATCACTTGCTTGTATCTAGTGATCGAGTGTTAAGATCAGATCCTTGGCAAATCAGAAGGAAGATTAGCAGTTGACCGCGGGAGAAAGTCTCTGTGAAAGAGAAAGAGAGCGACAGTTCGAGAAGAAGAAAAGGAGTTAATGAAAATTCCTCATCTTTATTCCTTTCTAATAGGCGGCTGGTGAATCCAAAATTTTGGATGTCCCGAAATTCAAGGGGAAGTTATTGCATGAAGGGACATGTAGGGACCACCCAATCGGTACGTGCAAAAGTGGCGGCGTAACGGAAATTTTCTTCCAATCTTACCAAACGGAAGAATATGAAAGAAAAGAGGCAAAATGTTAATACCAATATTCCGCGGAGCACGTGTCACGATCTAGTGGACGCATACAAGATAATTGTATAGCCCTTACTGTACATAGGAACCTGAGCAGCAAAAGATACTTTCGTAGATCTACTTTATCTTCCCTCAATAAGAAGCGTCTCGACGATCAATATGGATAAAGTAAAGCCTAGCCTAGGGGGAGGCAGCTGGCGAAGGGACAGAGTTAGATAACAAATTTAATCATCATTAAATACACAAATCTCTTATCTACACGCATAATCAAAGCACATGGAGAGAGGTGATGTGGCAGAACCAGATTGGCGAAAGCTGGCGGTAAACGAAGGTACAACCTGTACTATGGTTGGGAAGTTCCCGAAGGAACGTGGGTCAGCTGAGGTGGCAGAGTTCAACTTGGAGGAAGCATTCAGTGAATGAAGGTACCATCTGTACGAAATGTATATCAGCAAAAGATGGACCCAGAGGCAGCAAAGATATACCTGGAGCAGAAGGGGCTATAAATACCAAGCCTCACCAACAAATTAATGGCATTCAATATTTAGGAGAAGAAGATCTAGTCTTAAGCTTATACCTCTTTAATGTTTAGAACTTAAGTAATGACTTCAACTTGAGTTCTCTCTATTACTTTGGGAAGCATTTAAGATCTTTTGTAACCACTACAACGTAATACAAACAAATCACTCATTACCCCGTGGACGTAGAAGAAAGTCGAACCACGTTATATCTTGTATCTCATGATAACTTAGTAGAATTTACTTTATATTAGTGTTCTTTGCTATTATTGCGATATTGATTATCTTTTACCACTTAGAATTAACAGTTCAACAGAGGCATCAATACTACTTAGTATCTGATTCTCTGAGTTGTACACATTATGAAGACTACGGGAAAACGAGTAGTTACAATCCGTTTAGATTGTAAAATTAAAAAACCAACATATATTCATAATCTGTGGGGTGGCAGATTTGGTTTAAAGTCTTCAATTAAGTTGAAACAACTCTTAGTTGGTGTGAGACCGTCTAAGGGAATCAATTATGCAGAGTCCTGTTGGGATTCAAAAGGCGTAAAGAGTGCGACTGTACCTGAATTAGTGGGAGACTGAATTCGAGACAACTACATTCCAGACCGAAGTTAATTGGTAGTAGGCTAGTGTCTGTAGCGGCTTAATACAGTTTGGTGTTCAATCTGGACTAGGTCCCGGAGTTTTTCTGCATTTGCGATTTCCTCGTTAACAAAACTTCTGGTGTATGTGTTATTTCTTTTTCCGCATTATATTGTTTATCTTTAAAATTGAAATATCACACGTTGTGCATTGATCAATCACAGTAAATAGGTCCAACCTTATTAATTGGAAAAGACTTGATTGATCCTTGGACATTGGTCTTTGGTACCGTCCAAGAACTCTCTTTGTAGTTAGGTTTACGAATTCAATTCTGTAAACGTTCTAACAACAAGAGAGAGAGAGAAAGATAACCCTAGGCACTTTCTGTGATTGAGTTTTTACTCTCGGAGTTGTGTTGAATTTGTCAATACAGATTGCCTAAGAAAAAGTTGGTGGTGCATTTTGGTACCCCCGGCGTTTTCAACATCCACTTCAAACAAATTTAAAACCTAATTTGAGTTACCACCTATACAAGCTTCACCATTAGACGAATAATCAAACCCCTTCTCATCAACAACAACAGAGAGGTCATCCACTTCAGAAACTCTAAATTGATTTCAAATCTCAGATCCAGAAATAAACGTATCTTCCCTCTGGTGTATATCTCCTCTCATCTATAATCTTTTTCATATGTTCCTCACTCTATCAATTTCAGTTCCTCAACTTCGTCTTCTTTGTTAGTAGAATCACTCGATAATAGCTACTGGAGCCACCATCTCAGTTCCTCCTTTCTCTAAATTTTAGGAAAAATAATGATAAGAGAAACATTTTCTTTTAATTTCAGGCTTGATGTAATGATTAGGAAAGATTTAGGCACCCAACAAATGATTCAGGCCACCACAGTGACAGACTCAGTTGGCTTGGCTTGGCTTCCATCACTCAGCCTACGAAATGGCGATTCTGCCTTTTATGATCCAAATTGACAATTCTTCTCCTTTTACTACGAATGACTCCATTGCACCTAATAAACTCAAATGAAAACATAAGATATGTTGCAGTGGATTATGAAGAAGAAGATAAAAGGACAGAGAAGGAGAAGGATTTCTTATTGATATGACTAACACCATTACATATCTATAGTATCCTTTATATACAATAGGAATAGAACCCTATCTATTATATTAGGCTGCACATCCGTGGGCTAAAGCCCTACAACACTCCCCCTTGTGCGGTCCAATAAAACTCCATAGGCAGTACTTCACATGCAATGCTTCAGATGTAGGTCTTCAAATGTAGTTCTCTCCTTGATGACTTCTGTGTCTAAGATAATTGCTCCATTAAAACTTTGACAAGGAAAAACCTAATGGGAAAAAACCTTGGTACATCTTTTCACAAGTTTCCTCGTATTTTACATGTAGTTCATCACATGTAATACGATCTTCAAAGGTTGTCGAGTCTAAGTTAGTTGTCTCGTTAAAACTTCGTCAGGCTAACCCAGAGGGACAAAACCTGAACTAAAGAAAAAGAGTACAACACTAAGTAAACTTAGAACATAGTTGGATGCGTATACGTTGCCTCATTAAAACCTTGACAAGGAAAACCCAGTGGGATAAAACCTTGACGAAGGGAAAAGAGTATAACGTGACAGATGCAAGTAAAGGTGATCTGTTGCAGATAATCACTTTGTTCCGTTGAAGTTGACTAGTTGCTTCAAAACTCATAAGGCAGAAAATACTTGTGGGAAAGACAATAGACTTAGTTGGGAAATTACTTCCCGGTGTTTGTTGTTGTCTCATTAAAAACCTTTCCGAGAAACAAAACCCTATGGGAAAAAGTAACCTCGGTGAAGGAAAAGAGTTAAACACACCATTAGATGCTCCCCCTGATATCAGAAAATTTTCATTAGTCTAATGCAGTCAAAAGGAGTTTATCACACTTTACTTTGGTGACTTGAATGTTTATAAGACCATGTTGTTGAATCTGGAAGTTACGTTTCTTAATAGAATATCGCGTCTCATTTCTTCGATTCAGATATTTTCAGTAATATCATCTTTATGTCTTCAATGTTCAACATACTTGATGTTTTTAGTGTTGTCTCGCTAAAAACCTTGTCGAGTAACAAAACCCTTTGGGAAAAACTATTCTTGATCTAAGGGAAAAAGAGTACAACACAGCTTCAATTTCGAAGTAAAATATGTCGACGTCATATCCTTGGATCCCCCCCTTATGTCGGCATCTCCCCCTGATTACTTTCAGAGTTGTTCCAGATAGTTCCTTTAGTCATGTATTTTTCGAAACTGAATATTGGTAATGACTTAGAAAATAATCTATTATATCTCCCTCTGATTACTTTCGTTGGAGATGAGATTATTATTCCTTAATAATCAACAAACTTTTGGATTGCACTTTCATTAGCATTCCTTTTAATGTCTTTGTAAGGATAAAACAAATTTATGTCAATGGTTACTTTTAAGTATATGATTACATTCATTATACCATTCCAATGACGTTGCGTTGGCGCTGAGCTATATCTAGCTAACAAGTTCACTGAGGATGTAACATTTGGTCGAGTACATTATGCTAAGTACAATAATGCGTCTATTGTACTTAGATAAGGGCATCTCATCTCCCAACACATATTCGTCATCTTCCTTTAGACGAAATGGTCACTTACTTACATTTTAACCTCGACTAATCATGGGAGTGCTATCAGGATGCATGTCTTTGTTAAATTTCCTGACAACTTTAGACATATGCAAACTGGCGGAATAATATTCCACAAGCTCAGTATTCGGTCGAGCTTTCCCCAGATTTTTCATCTCAAATTCGGATTTTAAATAGCTTTTAAGGTCTCTTATTACATCAAGAGTACACATCATGTTTGTACCATCAACATAAATAGCTACAATTCCAAATCAGGAACTTTCTTATGAATACGCAAGGAAAAATAACTTACTTGTCTATCCTCTCCAAATCAAATTGCCACTTAGACGGGTATACCACATCCGTCTGATTGCTTGAATCTATAAGTGAACGTTCTATATAACTGTAAACGTACTCTATGGTTTAGAGTCATTTGATTTGGGAAACAAAAGTATATCAAGTACTTTTGTAAATATCTTCTATCTCTTGATTCTTTCAGAGATACGTAATAACCACATACATGTGCTGCATTTCAAGTCCTTTTGAAATTACCAAGCTAACTAAGTAGCAGAACTCTATAACGTTCATTACAAGAGAACAATTCCAGGGCTTTGTGAGAAACCTCGCGCCACAAGGCGAGTCTTTGTACTTTAAGACTACTTTCTTCTCATTATGCTTTGTGACAAATTAATTATGTATATCCAATAGGCTTTACACTTGGTTGGTTAGCACTACCACTCTAAATACCCGTATATTTGCCAAAGAACTAAGTTCTACCTGGATTGTGTAGGCCAAATATGCTATTTATTTGAAATTAATCAAAATAAAGCATGGTTCGATCTCATTGTTCTCTACTTCTGGAGCAATTATTTATGGATTATATCATCACTGTGCACGCATGATCCTTCCATTGACTTATGTGCATTCTCATAATCCGTACAGGATTTCATTGTTCTCTAGAATCATTAAAACTTCGGAGCGTCCTCCATTATTGATTCATGGACATAGTCAGAGACAATTAAATGAGATGGTTTCATTAATGGTACAAATTAGGTTGTGCCTTACTCATCGACTTCCTTTCTAGGTGAGCATTGATCGAACCTGGTGGTCTCTCCATCTTCCTTTATGGAGCCACGGCCTCAACTACACTTCCACCAAGTGTAGTTGCAACACCTTAGTCTATAGTGTACCCCATACTGAGGATTTCTAACCTTGCAGGAATATTTGCAGCTGGTATGTGTGATCTTGTCACTTTAGCGACATCAGTGTACATTCTGAAAATTGATTATTCTTTGTCACTTCACATTTATATTTGTGGAGTACAATAATCAATATGATACACAGTGGGAACGCACCACGACATTTCATGTCGTTTCTTTAGAAAATACTTTTTCTTATCTCCCCCTAACGACGGAAAGGCTGTCTCATTAAAGTGATAACCTGCAAATTTAGCAATAATAGACCTCCTGCCAAAGGTTTTAAAATGCGGATAATTGTTGAGAGCAAATATACAATAAAGTTACTTAATCATTTTCGTGACCCATCATAGTACGATGTGGACTCGTAATGGCACATATATAGTGCAACCAAAAATGCGTAATAACACAAATGTCAGGCTTAAATTCAGTTACCAACTGGTACGCAAAAAAGGTTGAATAATATTGGGTTCTAAAACGAATTAAGTAAAGATGCGCGTAATACTGCATATCCCCAAAGCAATAAAAGGTAGGTTGATACGCATAACCTATTCCTTAGACACCATCTGTAACCTTTGATGGTAGCCTCTGCGAGACCATTGTGAATAAGATGTTCTATATTGATCTATTAAACATGCAACATTCATCAAGTTCTTTTGATGTAAATTCTCTAGCATTAACAAGGGTGGTGAGCCTTTGCACTTTGCTTTGTGTAATATGTGATAGGAATTCTACAAAAATTAAACGCATCGTTTGTTATGAAGAACAACTGATTCAATGCGTCGAATCATCCACCAGAGCCATAAATCACTTTGAATGGTCCGCATTATGTGTGGATATATGTTCATTAACAATACTTTATTTCTTTGGAGAATGAGTTATTTATCATTTGAATCTAAGTAAAATAGGATGGTCTCAATCATGTTTCACTAAAGAGAGACTTTGTAAGATGAGTGACGTGCTTTCTTACTCTAAAGCATAATGGGGAGAGGCAGTGCAAATCTAGTAACTTTAGAAATCACTGATTATGATAGATGTCGTAACTTCGCATTATATTAGTTCATTTTCTTATACACTCAAATGAAGTGATGCTCGTGTTAGTACTTTCAAAACGGAACATCGTGTCACAACCAATGTGCCTTATGGTTATGTCAAAGTCTTTATGAATCAATCCCAATCATTTCATTGTTGGGGTTAATAAGGATTCAATAATTCAAGTTCTAGTGATCTACAATTCACTAGATTGACACATTAATTTTTCTAAGAGTATGCTTCCTTCCACATTCATTAGAAATAATTTATAGATGCAATCAAATCCATTCTGACTGTAAGGGTAGACATATGATCTAGTTCAATTAAATATTCAATTGGCCAGGCAAAGTTCTTGTTGCCATTAAACTTGATGTGAAAATTGGTTGCTACTATGATACACATTACATTGTATATATCAACACCTATGACCAGGTGCATTTCCAACTATTTCATTTATGATGGGAGCTAGAATTACATCTTAGCTTCATCCTATATTCAGCTCATACCGGTACTTTGGTGTCATTATTACTGGGAAAAAAAATACATTTCCGTCTCATGATATATATGTCCCTTTTCACATGCTTTATATGAGTACGTCTAACCCTTATCACTTTGGGGTTCTTTCCATTTTCAATTTTTCTACATTTAGCTTAATTTGAGAAATTTCTTTATCTCAATAGGCCAAGAGAATCTCACTACACATGTCAACCACCTACTTTAGGTTGAATATATTATTAAAAATAATTAATTCTCTTGTTTTTATACTTCAACATATACCGGTTCGTTAGTATTATGGATGAAGTAGAGAAATGAAAATTTTCTGACTCATATCATCTTTTGCGAGTTCTTCCACAAAAATTGAAATACATGTGATTTTATTTGAACGTATGTTTTGAAACAACTGACATATTAATAGTCGAGCAAGTGGATACATTTCAAGGAACATTCAAATTTTGGGAGAAAGATATCAAGTATACAATAATGGTGTTCAAGTACTTCTAAACCCAAAATGAATACATTGAAATCGAGTTGGTACAACCAATTGAACAAAAGACACTATTCAACTATAGCCAATATCATATTCAAGAGACCAAATAGCATTAAGACCAAAATTCTTAATGATTGAGATCAACAAAAATAATTTAAATTGACCGTTTATATGCTTAAGACAAAAATTAACAAAACTAGGCATATTCTAAAAACAAACAAATAGCCTAGCGAGTAAATAAGCCTAGCATATAAAAGCTCGCGTTATAGTTACATACCTCAAAATTTGGTTCTCTCCGTATATACACAAAACCGGGACAGTTGTGTTCGCGCATGTCCCGAAACCAGAATCGGAACAGGACACAACTCAGGAGAAACGGGAACAGGAACAGGATCGGACGGAACAGGACAAAACAGGTTGCACCGGACCGAGTTTCAGGACCGGACCGAGTTGGACCGAGTTTCTGGACCGGACCGGGTTGGACCGAGTTTCTGGACCGGGCTTGGTTAGACTGGGTTGGTTGTTTTCTTCCTGACCTAATTTCTTCTTCCTCTTTTCTGCGAGGATCAAACAGCAGCCGAGAATTGGCATAATCAACTGCCGCAAAAAAATAAAACTGATGTACATTGTAGACATAGATTAGATTCAACCATCATCTTCACGCACAAACATACAAAAATGAATATATATTATAAAATTCCATTCATTTGATTGGTGATTGGCTAAGTGGTGCATAGAGGACAAGGTACATGTTCAAATCAAATTTCAATCACCCACAACAATCAAAAACAGATGTATATATGTTGTTACGAGATCTAAACGAATTGGACAGACCCATACAGATTACAACCAAAGATTATGTCTGAATAAGACAACCCTACACAGATTATAATCAAAGATTATGACATAATCAATCGCAACATAAAACATACAAATATCAATTGATTATGGGATTTACTAAAATCAAAACAGGGAACAAAAAATAGAAAATGGATCCAACTTAGCTTATTTGGTTCCGACGATTTCAACATTAGTTTGACGATAATTGCATAACTCCATCTATGTAAATCATCCATGTCGGGGAAAAAATCAATCACTCTGCGGTTGAGCATCGGGCATGATAACATGTTGCAGTGGATTATGGAGAAGAAGATAAAAAGACAGAGAAGGAAAAGGATTTCTTATTGATATGACTAACACCATTACATATCTATAGTATCCTTTATATACAATAGATATAGAACTATATCTATTATATTGGGCTGCACATCCGTGGGATAAAGCCCTACAACAAGATACATATTTTACTAGAGAAATAGCAAAGAAAGCATAACCAATAGATATAAAATCAAGGTGTTTTAGACACCTATCATTTTGCTTAAGAAACCTTTGTATGGTTTAAAGAAATCTTCAAGGTAGCGGAATAAACGTTTTGATATGTTTATGTTAGCAAATGTCTATGGTAAGAGTAAGTATGATAGTTGTGTATATCACAGGAAACTCCAAGATAGTTCATTCGGGTATTTGCTCTTGTATGTTGTGATATGTCGATAGCTTGCAAAGACATGTCAGGGATACATAAGCTGAAAGCACAGTTGAGTAGTGAGTTCAAGATAAAAGACTTGGATGCAACAAAGAAGATATTGGGCATGGAGATTCGTTGAAACCTAGCTGAAGACAAGTTGTATTTGTCCCATATGGCTTACATCGAGAGGTGTTGGAAAGGTTTGGTATGGAAGATGCAAAACCAGTAAGTAATCCTTTGGAAGTTCATTTTAGACTCTCTGGTAGACCATCACCTCAAACGGCAGATGTGGCAGAGTACATGTGTCGGGTTCCATATGCAAGTGCAGTTGGTAGCATCATATATGATATGGTTTGTACAAGGACGGATATTGCACAAGCTGTGAGTGTGGTAAGAAGATACATAAGAAGTATTGAGAAGGCTCATTGGCAAGCTGTAAAGTGGATTTTGAGTTATCTAAGGGGCAATACAGATGTTGGTTTGGTGTTTGAAAAACACGGTGGTGATTCAACAAATGTTGTAGGTTATGTTGATTCTGATTGTGCATGTGATATTGATAGAAGAAAGTCACTGCCAAGTTATCCTTTTACATTATGTGGTAGTACTATCAGTTGGAGGTCGATTTTGCAAAGCACAGTTGCATTGTCTACAATTGAGGTAGAGTACATGGCAGTCACAAAAGCAGTAAAGGAAGGTATATGGTTGATGGGTTTGGTTGGTGATTTGGGGTTCAAGCAAGAGAGTGCAACTCTGTTCTATAACATTCAAAGTTCCATGCATTTGACCAAGAACCAGATGTATCATGAGAGAACCAAACACATCGATGTCATGTATCATTTCATCAAAGATGCATTTGAGGAAGGGAAGATAGTGATGCTAAAGGTTCCTACAATGGATAACCCTGCAGACATGTTGACGAAGCCGGTTCCAAGTATCAAACTCAAGCATTGCTTGGACTTAGTTGGTGTCAACAAGTGTTGAGAGTCCTTGATGGGCTAAGTGAAGATAACGATGGTGGTATTCAAGTCAAGGTGGAGTACATGATGTGTATTCTGGTTGGGCTTGCCCCAAGAGCCTGGCCCACAAGTCCATGTAGCTATTTGTGTTTATAGGTCAAAGGAACATTAATAGGAAAACAAATTTCCTTTTGTTTGTAAGAGAAAGATAAACTTATG
Source organism: Papaver somniferum (assembly GCF_003573695.1). Taxonomy (NCBI): domain Eukaryota; kingdom Viridiplantae; phylum Streptophyta; class Magnoliopsida; order Ranunculales; family Papaveraceae; genus Papaver; species Papaver somniferum. The sequence continues at coordinate 31,160,966 of NC_039363.1, read as the reverse complement.
TAAAGAGTGTGTGAGGTACCAAAAGAAGTCTAGAGTTCTTGAGAGGGGATTGATTCAATAGAGACCTTGTTTGATACATAGTGCAATCACTTCGTTGTCTTCGCAAGTAGGCGTAGATCATCTTGATCGAACCACTATAAATTCTTATATTTTGTGTCTGCTTGATTTGTTTTGATTTCATTTCATTTCCATTTCACATCTTGATTGATTGTGCTAGTTTGAACCATTTGTTCTAACAATTAGTATTTCCAAATCCCTTGTTGTAGACTTCAGTCCCGTGTTTATGATGTTTTGTTGTGGACTGCAGTGGTTCTGTTTGTTTTTCATGGGTGTCGGGTGCCGTATTTGTGATGCTTTCTCCGTATTAATAGTGTTAACATTTTTTGCTTCTTTGTGCAACCATTGCAAACAGCATTTTATTTCTTTAGATAAAGAAAGATAAGATACCAGATAAACATAATAATGTTGTTACATTTTATACTTCTAAGGTACTGAACAACCAAGTGTAGAACATGAAACATTACACTTACATGTTCCATCTATCGTCTTGCCTTGGATAAACCAAGATGATTACGAGATGCAAAATGTAAAATTTAATCCTCCTAGAATCCAGTCATAAATTAGATTGCATAATTGATCCTTCTAAAATCCAATCATAATCTAGATTACAGTATCAGTAATTAATTTACCGGCATGATGAACTTGCACGGGCTCACAATTAGTAACACTGAAAATGATATCATGTTTTTTTTAGGCCACATGTCCACATCAAAACGAAAATTCAAGCGGTAGAATGAAGTTGATCAGTATAGTGCCGGTCAGATGGAGATAAAAGAAATATGGATAACAAATGGAAGATCACTCGAAGGAAACAGAGTTCTTGGTCATGGAAGGAGAATTAGTCAAAGTAAATAGTTTTCTGCATTTGATGATTGTAAAGAAAATGAAAGACCATCTTCTAGAAGCTTTGAAAAGCAACTTTCAAATTATTGATTAGTAGATTGATTAGTAGATAATATTGTGGAATGTGTAGATTAGATGATATGAGTTTGGAATCTTATAGCTTGGAAAACAATGAATAAAAGAAGTTCCTTTAAACGCCATTAAATGTTCTAATATAAAACCCCACTTGAGAAACATTTCATTAATTTAATTACTCCTGTTTCCATTTTAAAAATGTTTCTTCTGTCCCTTATTTTCACTGTTTGTACGCACTGTAAAAATCGAAGAAACCGTACTGACAAATGAGACCGTGGCAACCCACACAATCTGATTTAGTAATTTCCTTTCCGATATCGATGGTCGTTGCCTTCAATTAAAGAAGGCGCGTTTCAAATTTGTTGAAGTTTCTGTGTTTTGTTTTAAACTCACCGACGAATACGATTCAATGTGGGTCCATATACAGTTGTTACGTGGCCTCATCTCTACACATCCATCTTCGTCAGAAAAGTCCAAGCCTGATGAAAGCAATGACAGAATCCATTTCAGACACTTCTCCTAATTTCTTGCATTCGCCGCCTGTCCGCCCGCCCGCCCAATTTCTTCTTCTTCTTCTTCTAAAATTCGCTCTCTTGTCTTTGAGTTTGACCATCTGTATTTGAGTTTGGTCAATGTTTCTCTCTCTCTATTACACATATATGCGAATGAAGAAGAAGAGAAAATAGGTAGCAGTTGGAATCTCAACTCATTATTTCTCTGATAAACCAAATCAAGTAAGATTCTAAAATTCTAAAACCCTTTTTCTTATTTGTCTGTAAATCATTAGTTGTTGCGTCGAATGTAATCAGAGAGTTTAAAGTTTTACGATCAATATAACAAACTCATATCCATATTAGAGCTTTCTTTCATTTACTAATAGATACATAGATGTTACTATTAAGCGGAACAAGTAGCAGTAGTAGTAGAAGAAGAGAAGTGTCTGATCAATGGCCTATGAAAGGCCTCTTTTGAACCTATCTCCTAAAACTCCAACAACTGTCAATCAAACCCATGATCATCTTTCCATTCCTCCTGATTTAAAATCCAAACTACCTAAATCCATTTCTCAAATGGATCCAGACCAAGATCGAACCAGTGCACGAGTAGACAATTATCAACCTTCTCGATCTCTTAGAAGTCTTTTCTCAATTGTATCTGGGAGACATTCAATTGATGAGGTCAATTCTTATATCTCTGCAACTTCATCTGTTGACAATTTTTCCCGTTCCGGGTCGAAACCCATACCTGTAAGGTATGGTTCTAGAGGAGCTGATTCTAATGGCTTAACTATGTCCCAGAGAGAGATCAGTGATGATGATGCAAGACTCATTTATGTTAATAATCCAGATAAAACAAATGAGAAATTTGAATTTACGGGGAATTCCATTCGGACCAGCAAGTATTCTATACTAACATTCTTACCCAAAAACCTATTTGAACAGTTTCATAGAGTTGCATATATATATTTCCTTGTAATTGCCATCTTAAATCAGCTTCCTCAACTTGCTGTATTCGGTAGAACGGCTTCTATACTACCGTTAGCAATTGTTCTAATTGTTACTGCTGTTAAGGATGCTTATGAAGATTGGAGACGGACTCGTTCCGATAGAATTGAGAACAATCGGATAGCTTTGGTTCTAGTAGATGGTCAGTTCCAAAAGAAGAAATGGAAGGAAATCAGGGTTGGAGAGGTTCTCAAAATTTCTGTGAATGATACTCTCCCTTGTGACATGGTATTGCTATCCACTAGTGATCCAACTGGAGTTGCTTATGTACAGACTATTAATTTAGATGGTGAATCGAACTTGAAAACCCGGTATGCAAAACAAGAGACACTCTCAAAGATGCCTGAGAAAGAAGGGGTTCAAGGATTGATCAAATGTGAACATCCCAATAGAAACATATATGGGTTCCAGGCTAATATGGAAATTGATGGGAAGAGGGTCTCACTTGGACCCTCAAACATTATTCTTCGTGGTTGTGAGCTCAAAAATACTGCTTGGGCAATTGGGGTATCTGTTTATGCTGGTCGAGAGACTAAGGCAATGCTTAACAACTCAGGAGCCCCTTCCAAGAGGAGTCGATTGGAGACCATTATGAACCGTGAGATTATAACACTCTCGCTGGTTCTCATTGTGCTATGTGGGATAGTTTCTGGCTTAGGTTGGAGTTGGCTGCAGCGCAATCGGGATGAGCTGGAGTATTTGCCCTTTTTCAGGAAGAAAGATTACTCGAAGGATGAGAATTATAACTATTCTGGACTTGGATATGAAGTATTATTCACATTTCTCAAGTCGGTTATCGTTTTCCAGATTATGATCCCCATTTCACTCTACATTTCGATGGAATTGGTCCGCCTTGGACAGGCCTATTTCATGATTCAAGATTCAAATCTTTATGACGAAGCATCAAATTCGAGGTTTCAGTGCAGGGCTTTGAATATAAATGAGGATCTTGGACAGATAAAGTACGTTTTCTCAGACAAAACTGGAACATTGACGGAGAACAAGATGGAGTTTCTATGTGCAAGCATAGGAGGAGTAGACTACAGTGAAGCAAAAGCTACTCCAGGAGAGGAATATGCATACTCAGTCCAAGGTGAGTTTTATTGTCTTCTTTAGAATCTGTGCTTCTTTTTTCCGTTTTGTGCAAGTAAAGATAGCTTATTAATTTTTCTTGTCTATTAGTGGATGGACAGGTTTTGACGCCAAAAATGAAGGTAAAGATTGACCCGCAGATCCAACAGCTACTGAAACAGGGCAAAGAAACAGAAGAAGGAAAGAAAGCTCATGATTTCTTCCTTGCTCTGGCTGCCTGCAACACAATTGTACCTCTGGTTGTAGAGACACCGGATCCCACTATGAGGCTGGTGGATTATCAGGGTGAGTCTCCTGACGAACAGGCCCTCGTGTATGCAGCTGCTTCCTATGGTTTCATGCTTCTAGAAAGAACCTCTGGCTACATAACCATCGATGTCCTTGGAGAACGATATAGGTAATCAACCAGTTCATTCTTTCCTTCTGTGATGTTCAGTTAGTATTTATTAGGACCTGGATTAATAGGTAAATATAATGATTTGGAATCTATGAACCTGCTCCTTGAGAGTATGCAACTTACAGACATGTTATGCTTATTAAATCCCACCTTATGGGCAGTGCAGGTTTGATATTCTGGGTCTGCATGAGTTTGACAGTGACCGGAAGAGAATGTCAGTGATAGTTGGTTTTCCTGACAAGAGTGTGAAAATATTTGTGAAAGGTGCAGACACTTCAATGTTTAATATAATAAACAAATCGCTTAATTTACAATTACATAATGCAACTCAAACTCATCTACGAACCTACTCCTCATTGGGCCTCCGAACGTTGGTCATTGGAATGCGTGAGTTGAGTGCTTTAGAATTTGAGCAATGGCATATTGCTTATGAGAAGGCTAGTACCGCGCTGATTGGAAGGGCTCATTTACTCCGTGGTCTTGCTTATGACGTGGAAAAGAAAGTTAAACTGTTGGGAGCTTCTGGAATTGAAGATAAGCTGCAGCATGGGGTACCAGAAGCTATAGAATCACTGAGGCAAGCTGGAATTAAAGTGTGGGTTTTGACAGGAGACAAACAAGAGACAGCCATATCAATTGGTTACTCATGTAAGCTCTTAACCGATAACATGACCCAGATAGTAATAAACAGTAATTCTAAAGAATCAGGTAGGAAGAGTCTAGAAGATGCAAGAGCCACACCATTGTCTACCAGTACAGTGAGTTCTGTAGGAGGTGGTAGACTTCCTATTGCTTTAATAATTGACGGGACCAGTCTTGTCTATATTCTTGAGACTGAGTTAGAAAACGAGGTAAGAGTTTGTAAAACATAAAATCTAGAAGTTTTACACCTCATATTCTGCTCGTCTGACCTGAGCTTACTTTTTGTGCCTACAGCTGTTCCAGTTAGCCACAGAATGTAGTGTGGTCCTGTGCTGTCGAGTTGCTCCGCTACAAAAAGCTGGAATTGTTGCTCTAATAAAGAAGAGGACAGATGACATGACCCTTGCCATTGGAGATGGTAAGCATAAGCTTCTTAGTTTCATATGGATCACCAAATTTGTAACCTGAGTTGCTGTCTGAAATAATCTATATGAGAGGTCATTTAGGTGATTATTGCTTGTTACTGTTTACCAGGTGCAAATGATGTTTCTATGATTCAAATGGCTGATGTGGGGATAGGCATCAGTGGTCAAGAGGGAAGGCAAGCTGTCATGGCCTCTGATTTTTCAATGGGTCAGTTCAGATTTTTGGTTCCACTTCTGTTGGTCCATGGCCACTGGAATTACCAGCGGATGGGATATATGATTCTTTACAACTTCTATAAAAATGCTGTATTTGTCTTCATGCTATTCTGGTCAGTACTCTACCTCCCTCATTCGCTCTCAAAATTTGATAATTTTTTATACAATTGTTATTATAAAAGCTTTTGGAGTGGCGTTTCTGTCTTGCTTTTCTAATTTGTGATATCTCCTCTGACAGGTATGTACTCTACACATCATTCACCTTAACGACTGCGGTCACGGAATGGAGCAGCGTCCTCTATTCTGTGATCTATGCTTCTTTCCCAACAATAATTGTTGGAGTTCTGGACAAAAACTTGAGTAGGAGGACTTTGCTGAAGTATCCTCATCTTTATGGAGCTGGCCAGAGACACGAGGCTTACAACCTAAAATTGTTCTTTGTTACAATGATCGATATGGTGTGGCAGAGCATGGTTATCTTCTTTATCCCTTACCTTGCTTATAGACAAAGCACAGTAGACGCTTCTGGTATTGGAGATCTATGGACAGTTTCTGTGGTAATACTTGTTAATCTTCATTTGGCGATGGATGTATTACGGTGGTCCTGGCTTACTCACGCTGCCATATGGGGATCTATAATTGTTACATGCATCGCAGTTATATTAATAGACGCTATACCTGATTTACCTGGTTACTGGTAAGTCCTCTTCTTTGACGTCAGTATCCGTTTATTGTTTTGCAATGTCCCTCCACCCTAATAACATGGTCTGAAACAGCAAATTGAACGGTTTATAACCATCACCACCCCAGTGTTGGGAATATGGAGTACCATTTATCTGACTTAAAAATCTATAGTTAAGAGGTCAAATCTCCTACTATTCATGATGCACATGGAGGATTGCATTGAAGAAGTGCTGATTTATTATTATGTTGTATTTCATTATGCAGGGCGATCTTTGAAATAGCAAAGACTTCAGTGTTCTGGTTTTGCTTGCTCGCGATAATAATGGTTGCACTAATTCCACGTTTTGTTGTAAAGTTTTTTAATCAGTATGTAATTCCTTCCGATATCCAAATTGCTAGAGAAACTGAAAAATGTACAAGTAATAGCGAATTTACAGAAGTAGAAGTAGAAATGAGTCGGACTTGGGATCCCCCACCCGCGATGATAAGGTGATTTTTGTGTGTATAAAAATATTCATATTCTTTAGGCCGCTCTCCGTTGGGTGTGTCTTGTACTTGGCCAATTGCAAAGTTTGGTTTCGCTATCCGAAGGATAGAGTTTTGGTTGGTGTTGTAGTTGTCCGGTTAATCATATGCATACTTACATTATAATTCTCATAATTCTTTTTAATGATAATAGGTCATCGGTGTTGGTTACAGTGTACACTATACATCATTCCTTACCTTTTCTGTTTCCCAGTTCTCTGATTGTGAAGTCCATTGCCGCAGTATCCCACTGTAAGTGAATAGCTGAGAACAGCTTAATCACAATTAATGTGTGTGGAACAAGGTTTGAAAAACGCCCGTTGTTGATGCCTTGATGGTTGCTTTTTGCTGAAGGCAAAAATTGTAAATATGAATTCGACTTCGCTCCCGTATCAGTGGCCATGGGATACTGATCCCTAGAGCCTGTATATATACTGAAGCATCACCAACTGAACTTTCCGTATTTACGTATATGCTGCGCATGTCAGCATATATTTATAATCGTGTTTGTATAAAGTTTTTGTTGTATAAGCTTGATTCTAGAGTCGCTTCAATTGATCTTTTAGGTCTACGACTAAAAAGACTTCTGGATATTCATGAAGTCAGGTCCGACCATCTTTACCTATTAGTTCGTGAATCTTGATCTTGCTTTTTGTTTTTGAGGTTTTCGTAATTTTTTTCAGGCAAGATAGATAGTAATCATAAAGTTCTCTTCGTCTCAGACTTTGTAATTCCTCAAGATGGATATCCAAAGACTGATCTTAGCTAATTTTTTGACGATTGTTCTTGAGAGGTGGTTAATAATCTAGGATGTTCTTCTGGAGTCATAAGTTTCGAATTTGTGGGTTTTGCTAGCTTGTATTGCAAATAGGTTTCCACACCTTGATCTTTGATCTAAACGGAAATCAAATGGGCTTATCTGTTAGAGGCATATTGGTATCGAAAGTCTTCACTTCAGCTGAAGCAACTCTTAGGCCGTAAATGACGTCAGCTAAGGGAATCAAGTCCGTAGAACCTTGTGAGGTTCAAGAAACGTAAGGAGCGCGAGTGTAACTGAATCACTTGGAGGGTGAATTCGGTCTCAACTACATTCCAGCTCGAAGTTTGATAGTAGGCTAGTGTCTGTAGCGGCTTAATGCAGTTTTGTGTTCAAATCTGGACGAGGTCCCGGGGTTTTTCTGCAGTTGTGGTTTCCTCGTTAACAAAACTTCTGGTGTCTTGTGTTTTTCCTTTTATGCGTTATATTGTTTATCTTTATAATTTGATTTACGCAAGTTGCATGTATTCAATCTTATTAGACAGTCCATCTAATTATGATCGACAACGAGACTCGTTGCTTGTATAATTTGCATCTTGAAAGATAAATAACAAGTTTAATTACTTGGCAGAATTCTGATTGGATTATTTGGATACGACTAGATTGATCTTGGATTTTCATTTTTGAGATCGTCTAAGTACTCTTCTTAACAATCAGGTTCACGGATTCAATGTCTTATATTTACGGATTGAGAAAAGATAGAGATATAAACTCTATATGTGTATTTTCAAGGATCATTAAGTTGGTTTGCTTGCAATTGTATCAAATTTTATCCATATCGGTTGCCGAAACAAATATCTGGTGGTGTACTTGGTACCCCGCGTTATCAGAGGTAGCTCACTACTAAACCAAGAACATAAGTAAAGAGAACGTAAAAAGTAAACTCACATTTTATTAATAGAATCTTCAAGATGGCGTTCTTGAGAGATTCAAGGCCGGAGTCCTTAGCTTTAAAGCTAATATTACATATTTATAGGCTCGAGAAGGTACATCCTTAATAATCTGGTGCTTCTCATGGGGTATATTAGCCAAGTTACACACATTCTAGGCCGGAGTACTTAGACTTGGGATTGGCGCCTTTACATAAGAATAGCCCAACTTAGGTGGACACATGGAATATACTAGTGTTGATGGTGGTTTTTAGTTCAGGAATAAAATTATAAAACCATGTATTTAATGTGTCATTGTTCTGCAAAGAAACAGAGCCATTTAAAAGTAATGGGTGCCCGGACCTCTTTACTTACATATGTATTGAGCAATTCAGTATATTTATATATAAAATTTATCCAGAACGGTGCGTCCAGCAACGATCCCGAGTATTCTGTAAATTTTATTAATCTCCCGCCTGCATTATTCACTATGCATGGCTTACTGAGTAATTACTCTACGCCATGTTCCCCAGCCGAACTCTTGATATTGACATGACATGACAATTAATGTTCGCTCGCAGACGAGTAGCATGAATTTCCCGAAGTGTCAGGATTAAGACGTGCGCGGAAGTACTCAATCAGAGGCACTCAAAGTTATGCTTCCCTCTGAGATAAAAATTAGTGATTTTGTGTCAATACGAAAAATTCACTAAAATTGATTAATTTTGTGAAGCTTGCAAAATTCAATTTTTAACCTAAAATAAGGTTTTTTGCAGCCTGCGTAATATCTCGAACCCTATTGGTCGAGACTAAATCTAAGCAAAATAGGAAATTGATCCACCATGGAGCTAGTAGGAGCAAATCCCACCAAAAGTCGAAAACAAGAAATAAAGAGGAATTGCGGCACGTAAAGGCAGCAGCAAAAGGGACGTGGCCGCGCCACTTCGTCGACCGGTTTACCCGAGCGTGCACCTCTATTCCATCGGTCGGCCACGTCCATAACGTTGCCTGTCGACCCCTCTTTCCCATCAACCAATCAAATCGCTCCAAATGCGCAACCTGCACTTTTAATCAAAGGTAGAAGTTGGCTAGTCGACGCGCTTAAATTCCTTGAGAAATTCAATTTAGGCTGCCCACGACAGTCTCAAAACGATCGAAGCCGCATGATTTTGGCCAGCTGATTTATCACGCATAGCCGCCTCTTAACATGGCCGAACAATCTCCATGGTGTTCACTGGCGGGCCCACTGCTATTCCAACCAATCGGAATTCTCCTAGCCTGCAAGCAACAACCATATTCTCTAGCCAAAAGTAGGCAAGTCGCGTTGCTGAAAAGATTAAACGAGTTAAGACTGACTATGGCAGTATCAAATTCATCACGTCCTTCCAACTTATCCAGCCTAGTTGGATGGCTTAGATTTTTTTTTGAGCGACCAATGAAGTGCCGGTATGCTCACCGACGACTCGCCTTTAGCCTTGGCCAATCAGGTCTCTCACGACCTGCCAATAGCATATAAAACCGATCACTCAAAGAAGGTTGAATGCACGGTTTTGAAAACCTTAATTTACGTTAGCGGAAACATACCACTGTCGCAAAACGATCTCGGCCGTCCAACTTCGTCGTCCGAATCGACCGGCCTAGATCTGATTTCGGAGAACCAGTGAGATGCCTCCATGATCGCCGGCCATCCCTCTTCCATGAGAGCCGATCGGCCCATCCTCAACATGCATGAGTAGTTCCAGGAAGCCGCTCGAAATAAGATAGTCACGATTCCTACAAGGGTTTTAAATAAAATCAACGGCATCCAATAACTGCCGCAAATCATCTCAGCCACCCAACTTGGCCATCCAAATTGGGCGGCCTAGATATAATTCTCGGCCATCAATAAGATGTCGCCTTGCTCACCAGCCGCCCCTCTTCCACAAGGGGTGATCGACTTGTCCCTTGGCCTGCTCTAACGGCTCCTGACAGCTGCCCAAAGATAGCCGACCGCGCTCCTTTTAAGACATTGAGTTCCACGACCAACCCAGACAGGCTCTACACGTGATGCTTCACATACATCGATTATTTTGAGTTGTTTGCTTAAAAGCGATGTTTTATATGCATCAATTACAAACGATATTTTATAAACATCGATTTCACAGAATTACTTAATTATTTAACCTAAAAGCATTACGTGATATCTCTTGCAGAAGTCTCACAACTTGACTTGTATCATATGGTCGCCCGTTTTCTAGCTCGCGCGTGATTGATCAGAATAATTAGGTCTTGCAAGCAAGACCCACTCAGCAGCCTGCTGCATATTTTTCTACAAAAATACTCGAGATATCAAACATGTCACAAACTGGGGGATGTTCATCAGGGTATTGGTCTGGCGGTTTACAGTGTGTGGCGTGTAACACGCCCATTATAGGAAAGTGTCAGGAAAGGCGGACAATTAGTGGCAACAGAAAAGTAGTAGGTGTAAACAAACCAGTCTTCCATTCATAGAAGGGACGTGGTTTTCAATATTTTACACGATCCCACTTCTCCATAACTCGACTACTTCCACTTCCTATGAGGTCAGGGTGCGTTCAAATTACGACTTGTATACATAGGTTCCTAATCTATTTTTTAAAGAACAAGTGTTATCAACAAAAGTATCCAGAAAACACCAAGAACTTATAGTTTATATTCCGAAAGAAAGTTCCACATTCTGATACGAGTCATAAACAGCCACACCTAACCATTCTGATCTTAATACCTTCTTCGCTTCCCTCCCTAAGATCAACCCTTCTCCTTTATTTTGTGACTGAAGAAAGACTGGAACGGCCATTTCTTGGTTTAGGCCAGAATTGTACAAATTTATCTCTCGAATCTAAAGTTTTCTCGTGCAGTGCATTTGTTTAGGGTTTAGATTCGTTTCTCGGCGGCACACCCGAATTCATCATTTCCAGCAGAATCAGTTTTTACCCCAAAACAACTGGTCAGTGGGAGATTAATCTCTCAATTGCAAGATCAATTTTCAATTTCATATCAATTTTCCAAATTCAAGACGGTGGATCTTAGGTATAAATTCAATCATTAACCAGAATTCATTTCAATCACCAAACCCAACTTTCCATTTCATGATATACCAAGGTCATCCAAACTCTTCCAAAGACATGAAAACTCGAAATCCAATCACCATGGAAGGTATGGAAAAAATGCTAGAGGATGTTGTTGCAAATCAAGATGATATCGTCAAGCTCCAGAATGAGATATTTTGCCTCCTAAAGAGCATGACAAATCGATTATGGCAAGAGTCAGCAAACATGCTCTCGAAAAACGCCACCAATTTCAGAGGTGATACGAAAAATGTTGAATCCTTGTCCAAAGTATGTGCCTCCGCCAATGACAATGCCGACAGAGCACGTAGTCGTATCGGACGAGAGTAGAAATGAAATGACCAACTAAATTCAGCCAACGACAAAGAGCTGAGACAGTTTTACAAGGATAAGGAAAGAAACCTGCCAGGTACGTCATAATATCTGCAAGATAAGGATAAGGAGCCGGCCTATGAAGCTTTATTGGAAAACCCGTATCTCCAGACCCTCGCAGAAGTTCAGAAGTTGTCCAACAGTCCGCAGCCACAACTGCTCTAACCTTACTAAAAATAGAAGCACCCTAAGAAGGGGAAATCTACCAAGGCATCTATGAATACGAGAGTTGCGCCAATGAACAGTATTTAGTCCAGCCACTTCACGTTGATGTCATTGATGCAGGTTCCTCAAGAGAAGTTGCACTTCAACAAAATTTCCGAACTAAACGGTCCGCGCCTGATTCAACACTCGCTCAAGTCTCGACTCCGCCCTCGAAATGAGATTCGTTTCAAAGCCTACGAGAGTTTCCACGACAACAGCCGCTAACGCAAGAGAAGCCAGATTCGAAATACCCATGCTTCCCGCTCCCTATAAGAAGAGTCTTGGAGTTACTGGAAGTTTGGGTACGACACAGGGTGGTTCAATTTCCTCTCGTATAGCGTCCGCCAACTGATCAAGATATGTTGGATTCGAGATATTGCCACTATCACAGGTTCATCCATCATCCTACGAGTGAATGCAATGGTCTGAAGCGAATTGTTCAAGAAAAGATTAATTCAGGAGAATTGCACCTGGGAACTGAAGAGCATCCACTTTTCTGCGGATCGACATAAGGATGTTTTCACATCCATGGTCATCACTGTCACCGAGAGACGCTTCTTATTTGTCGAAGGAATAATTACTCTGTCTGATTCCAGACGTTGCAAAAAAAAAGGCTAGGACTACTCACTATTAGTGCTGTGTCACACAATAAATTTGGATTTGAAGTAATTATCCAGGAAAATCCAGTTTTGTTTGGAGGCCTTGTGAACAAGTAAGTTTCATTAAACAATCGTTTACACAACCAATTGTTTTGAAATTTGATGGGGACTTGACACAGAAGTCAGTCCCATATTAAGAATACGAGCCAATAACCCAGTTATTATAAAGTATCATATCACTCTAGTATTTCCCTTTTCATACAATATTTACAATTTCTCCGAAATGATGGCGCTATTTGCATTCATAATTAGGATTCTAACTTATCAGTTGATCCAAGTATCATTCCTTCCAGAAATTACTCACGAAATTATTTCAAAAAATAAATCAATTCAAAAATCCTCACAAAGCGATTATTGTAGTGATTGTTACTACAATGGCTACACAGAAATCAGTCTAAGAACATGAAGGGGACGACATGAGTAAAAGAGAAAGGAGAAGAAGAGAAGTTAGGGTTTGATAGGGAGGAGAAGAGGAGAGAGGAGAGCATACGAATTGGATAAGGAAGATAATTCACTAACAAACAAATTCAGGCCTACCATTCTCAGCCACAGGCGACTATATGGATTGTATGAATTATCCAGTGTGCGAAGCACACGACTCAAGCAACTAACGGTAATTAAAAATAATTATTCGACCAATCATAGAATTACTTATAAAGGAACCCAACTAACTGTCTAGCCCTAAATGGGACATGACAAATACCCTCTACTCCACAAGATCCTTGTCCTCAAGTATCAGCTTTGGAAAATTGGTCTTCATCAGCTGTTTGTCTTCCCAGGTGGCCTCTGATGCAGTGAGACCTTTCCATTTCACCAGTACTTGAGCTATGACTTGTTAATTCTTCACAACACTTCTAGTATCTAAAATTTCTTGTGGAATCATTTGCATTTGCCCATTAAAAAATTCTGCAACTAACTTCAAATTTCTCCTTAGCTGTACAAAGGACTTTCTATAGGGTTGTAACCTCAAATAGACCCAGTCTCCAACCTTGAATGATCTCTCAGTCCTCTTTTTGTCTTCCTGTTGTTTGACTCTGTGTTGAGCAGATTCTAAAGCTTCCTTGATTACTTGTCCCATCTCTTGTCTCTGCTTCAAATAATCTTCTACTTCAGCATGAATTTCTGCCTGAGAAGAGATAATCCCAAACTGAGGTGGTGCATAGCCATACAAGGCTTCAAATGGAGTGAGCTTTAATCTAGTGTGATAAGTAGTATTAAACCACCATTCAGCAAATGATAACCATGAGACCCACTTTGAAGTCCTTGATCTAGTCATGCATCTTAAGTATGATTAAAGACAAACATTCACCCTCTCTTTTTGCCCATATGTTTAAGGGTGATAAGTTGTGCTTAGGTGCAGTGAAGTACCAACTTTAGTAAACAATACCTGCCAAAAGTTGCTGATGAAAATGATGTCTCTATCAGACACAATTGACTTAGGAAGGCCATGCAGCTTAAGTATTATGTCTATGAACCTGTTAGCTACTGAGGCTGCTGTGTAAGGATGGATAAGAGCAATGAAATGGCTGTACTTGGTAAGTATTTCCACCACCACAAGAATCACTTCCCTTCCCTCAGATTTTGGTAGCCTAGTGATAAAATCCATACAAATGTGCTCCCAGTCTTGATTTGGAATTGGTAAGGGTTGTAGCAATCCAGTTGGTGATGTATTGAATTCTTTGTGTTGTTGGCATACATCACACTCCTCGACATAGTCAAGAATGTGCTTCTTCATGCCCTTCCAATGGAAGTACATCTTTGCCTTTTGATAAGTTGCTTGTCCACCTGAGTGCCCTCTAATTGGAGATGAATGAATGGCAGTTATGATTGTTCTCCTAATGTCTCCATGTTGACCAACATACAATATCTGTTTGTACCTTAAGACTCCTTGTTGGTAAGTGAATTCACCAACTCCTTTTTTTGATGCTACCAATTCAGGAATCACACCTTGAGCTGTAGGGTCATTAATATAACTATCCTGAACTTTTTGAAGCCACGAAGGAATCACTTGAGAGATTACTTGACAGGAACCTTCATCCCATTTTACTCTGGATAGAGCATCTGCTACCAAGTTATCTGCGCCCTTTCTATATTTGATCTCATAAGTGTAATCTAGTAATTTAGCAAGCCATTTCTGCTGTAACATGTAATGAATTATTTGATCCATAAAATGCTTAATACTCTGGTGGTCAGTGTATATAGTGAACTTGTTACCCAATAAGTAGGTTCCCCATTTTTTCACAGCAAGTACAACATCCATCATTTCTTTGTCATAAGTAGATAAGGCCAAGAATCTGGTACCCATACCTTTGCTGAAGAAGGCTATCGGCCTTCTCTCTTGCATCAATGCAGCTCCAACACCAAAAGTTTTAGTGAAATCTGGAAGGGCTAGGACAGGAGTGGTAGTAACAACTTCCTTCAATAGTTGAAATGTTGTTTGAGCTGCCTCGCTCCATTGGAACTTGTTCTTATTGAGAAGATCAGTAAGTGGTTTGCATATCAAGCCATACCCTTTCACAAACTTCCTGTAATATACAATGAGCCCTAGAAAACCTCTTGAATCCCTTAATGTAGTTGGAACTGGCCACTTCACCAGTACAAGCAATCTTCTCAGGGTCAGCAGCAACACCATCTCCAGTTATAATGTGCCCTAAGTAAATATTTGATTGCCCAAAGGAGCAATTTCTAAGCTTACAAAGAGGGAATGCTCCTTCAACAACTCTAAGGTGATTTTCAAGTGTTCCAAATGACATTTCATATCTGGACTCTCTATGAGGATATCATCAAAAAATACTAATATGAACTTCCTCAAATAAGGCTGGAAAATGTGATTCATTAGTGTTTGGAAACTTGCTGGAGCATTTGTGAGCCCAAATGGCATTACCAAGAACTCATAATGCCCTTGATGTGTCTTGAAGGTTGTCTTGTGGATGTCAGCTGGGAAGACCCTTATTTGATGATAGCTAACTCTTAAGTCTATTTTAGAGAATACTCTAGCTCCCTTAATCTCATACAAAAGTTCATCAATGACAGGAATTAGATATTTATTCTTAATTGTAATTTCATTCAGCCTTCTATAATCTACACAAAACCTCCAACTTCCATTCTTATTCTTGACAAGCAGTATTGGCGATGAGAATGGACTGTGGCTTGGTCTTATCACTCCAGAATTCAACATTTCTTGCAGCAACTTTTCCAATATAGGGTCTTTGATTTGGGGGGGGGGGGGGGGG
>NC_039363.1:31102271-31145216 GCF_003573695.1 Papaver somniferum | reverse complement strand
GATTGTGGTTGCAATAGAATGTGATGATCATGTCTCCTAGTAGGAGGAAGGGTGGTAGGTTCTTTGAATATGGACTGAAAAGAATTCAAAAGTGGTTGAAGGTCCGGAGGGGTTATGGTTGTTTTGTCTTCACCAGTAATGGAGAACAGATGCCCTACAAACCCATGCTTATGTTTCTTCATGTACTTGTCATACTCTTTTCCTGACATTAGTGATACTCCACTACACTCAGTAATGCCTTGTAATACCACCTTCTGTTCATTTCTGTGAAAAGATATGGTTAACTTCTTAAAGTCAAACTGCATTGGACTCATTCCTTTCATCTAGTCCACTCCAAGTACCATGTCACAACCTCCAAGAGCTAGTATTCTCATATCAAACTAGAATTTATTGTTTTGCATTCCCCACTGAAAGTTTGTGGACACCTAGCTGAAATTACCAACTTGTTCCCATCAGCAACAACCACTTGAAAGGAAGCAGTGGGTTCAATATAACAACCACTCAATTTAGCTACTTCAGGGTCTATAAAACTATGTGTGATGCCACTATCTATCAGTATAGTAACGGGATGCTTATTAGGAGTAATGCCATGTATCTTAATTGTGCTTGGAGACATGTTACCTGCTAAGGCATGAACTGAAATCTCCACTTCTTCATCAGTCACTTCTTGTATTACTGGAGAATTTGCTGGAGAATCTTCTTCAGAGAAGGTTGGCTCTTCTTCTTCATCCACCAACGTGAATAGTTGTTGCCTGATGCATTTATGTGCAGCCTTAAATTCTTCATCACAATTGTAACACAATCCCTTATCCTTATTTTCCATCATTTCAGCATAAGTAAGCCTTCTAATTGGAGGCATCTTTGGGCTAGTGAACACACTCCCTCTTGGTGATGGAGAAGTTGATTTTGGACTGGTAACAAAACTTCTATGACTTTCAAGAATCGAAAATGGGGGCAACCTAGTGGTTCGGAGCTTCTTAGTTGTGCTATCTGTAAGTACTTCTTGCATTCTGGCTAAGTAAATTTCCTTTTCTAGTGAGGCTGGTGAGAACATTTGAACATCAATTCTCAATTCTTCCTTGAGCCCACTGATAAAATTGGAAGTGAAGTAGTCTTCAGTGAGATGCATATTCTTTGCTAGCATCAATACCTTCAACTTCTCAAATACCTCCTGATATTCTAATACAGTACCAGTTTGACTCAATTTATTAAATTCCCGCACTATATCATCATAGCCAAGCTCTTGAAAACGTGAACACGGATCTCTGATGAACACTTCCCACATAATAAATTCTTTACCCACTTGATAGTCCTGAAACCACACATCAGCTCTTCCTTCCAAATACATGGATGGAACATGTACTTTTTGCTCATAATTTAAGGGGTGTAGTTGAAAATATTTAGAGCATTTCCTAACCCACGATCCAGGATTAACACCATCAAATCTAGGAAAATCAACTTTAATCTTATGAGTTTGAGAAAAATTTGAATTCTCACCAGGAAAGAGATTACCACCACCAGATCGTTCAGTATGTCCTGTCAAAATCGGTGTCTCAAGGATACCATCACCAGATTTAGCTGTTTGGTTACGGTATTCTTCTAACAACTTCCTGGATTCAGCTTTGTACATATCCAACATAGTTGACATCAGCAGCGGGGAAGGTGAATCTTGCCTAGCTTTAATTTCTAACACTTCCCTTGCTAGATTTTCATTTGATTGAAGCACCGAGGTTAGATGTTTTGTTAGAGCTTCGAATTCAGCTTTACTCGCCATGGTTGAAGGTCACTCAGAACCGAGTGCTCTGATACCACTTGTAGTGATTGTTACTAAAATGGCTATACAGAAATCACTCTAAGAACATGAATGGGACGACATGAGTAGAAGAGGAATGAGAAGAAGAGAAGTTAGGGTTTGATAGGGAGACGAAGAGGAGAGAGGAGAGCAGAAGAATTGGATAAGGAAGATAATTCACTAACATACAAATTCATGCCTACCATTCTCAGCCACATGCGACTATATGGATGGTATGCAATTTTCCAGTGTGCAAAGCACACGACTCAAACAACTAACGGTAATTAAAAATAATTACTGGCCAATCATAGAATTACTTATAAAGGCACCCAACTAACTGGCTAGCCCTAAATGGGACATGACAATTACATACTAGTTCAAAGCCAGAAAATCAAATCATAAAAGAGGCGTTTCTTTCCTTCCAAAAAAAAAAACCTAAGAGGAGAAAGTTCATAAATATAAAAGCATTCAAGGGAAATCAGCCAGCAACATCTCATTATTCTTATAGAAAGCATCCTTCATGTTTTGGAGAGCATCCTGCTTCAACTTCAATTTCTGAGATAACTTCTCAATCTCGATCTCCTGTTAATTAATGAAATCCATGGAGGGAACTTCATTAATTTCAGTTCGAAGCTTTTGGATTTCGAAAAATCCTTCACAACACCGGGAAATGTTAAACTCAAAGTTCACACACATATCCCGATGGTACTCCCAGTTTGAGACTACTTCTTCGGAAATAGTGTGTCCATTCACGTTACACATATTGTTGATTGAAGACAACACCTCTTCAACACGTTTGGATAGTGAAAAACGACTTGTAGATTTGTTGGTCGTGGCAATGTGTCTGTGTTTATTACATATTTGGGTATACAACTCTGCATACTTAGCCGGCATGCTGAATCCTCCAATCAACACGTGGTCTATGAGGGGAGCATCAAATGGAGGGTCAAAAGCATCACTTGCAGCAGAATGCGCAACTAACGCCATGTCGGTTTCAGGAAGTTCCATAGAGGTGCTCGCATCTACAACCATAGACACAACATCTTCATTCTCCTTGGAAGAAAAAACGACGCCCCACACATCATTATCCACATACACCTCTGGATTATTTTCTGGAACAGTCTCATCCTGCGACATCACTGGTCAATACTTATTTCGTGCAGAAGAACAAATCATTTTAAATCAGAAAATATCTAGAACACTTACCAGTTCATCTTCCGGCTCGCTGGAGGAGTTGGATTCGCTACTACACTTAGAAGTGCTTCCTTCATCGCCAACAGAGCCTTCATCTTCTTCGCCTTCATCTTCATCCTCATCTTCGAGAGACTCAGTGTCACCAGATTTCTCTTTCTCCTCTGGAGGTACCATGCTTTGGTCACGTGCAAGTCTGGCAAAGGCATTCATACCATCAAGACCCTGAATCAAAAAAAAAAAAGGGTGGGGGTGGGGGGGTGGAGGGGGTATTCAGTGAGGTAAATCCCAAATACTTTTAAAATTCAACTAGTCAGGGAAAAACGCATACATACCTGCATATTCGAAGAGTTAAAAACTACCGGAGTTGTCGGAGCCGTTCGAATACCACCTGCACGCCTCTTCGACCTTGTCTCTTTCTTCTGTGGACTGCACCCACCTTGTTTATAAATACGATCTCTGGTCCGTTTACCTGAAGGAAGCGGCTTCAACAACTTATGTTTTTCTAAAGTTTTAGAAGAAGGCCTGCCACGTGGAACTGTTATTACTTGCTGCACGAATTGGTGAAGATCAAGAAACTCTTTCTGCCAGAATTCTTTATACGTAGGAGTCACTACTGGTTTCCTTCTGGGAGAAAAAAGGGGAGGCTGCTCTTTGTCGCGAAAACACTACTATCAAAAACAGATTTCAAAAGATCTTTTGTGGGTATCAGCGGATGGCAGAATGGAATTCCCTGGTCAAAACCCATCTGACGGGCAGCTCTGTCAATATTATAAGGAACCACAGTAAAATATTCCATAAAGAAAGATGGGACATATCCAGTTGTACAGCTTCGCATAAACACGGTTTCTCCAATGCTCATACCCTCTCCATCAGAGTGCAAAGTTATATCCGAAACAGAGGCAAAGGTATTTGGCTGAACTATAGATGGGAGAACTGGTGCCCAAGGACGAAAATATATCGCATGCACATTATCAAGAAATTCAATACGTCTTAACCCAGGTTTTGGGTGCCTCTTTAGCTAACGGAGTATTCTGGCACCTCCATATATACTGGAGAACGAAGCTACGGGATTAAGAGCATAAACTTTGAAGTGCTCCCATAAGAATGCTTGGAGAAAAGCAATGTGAACATGTGATTCTATCTTCATGTATCCATTGGAAGCATACATGTTTGTTTCTAGAAAATCCAGACGGGAATACAAGAACCAAGAAACAAACTGCCTATAGGTAACACCAAACCTTTCGCCAACCTTATGGAAAAAGTAACAAGCTTCGGCCTTATTATAGTCATACCAGATCCATCATCAAAAACATCTCTAGACAACCACAAGGATAAAAATGCAGCAACGCTAAGTGTGTCATTCAATACCTGACCCGGTTTCGGTTTCGTGGGAAACGATTCAGACGCCCACCAAGTATAGAAGCATTTTTCATCATTTTAATTTTGGTTATATTCTCTTGCCTTCTTCACTAGAGTGGCATACACTACCTCTTCTTCATCAGACAAGCTAAAGTCAAGGTTTCCAACCACTGGAAGGTTCGGTAAAACGGCTACGCTCTTTAAAGTGATAGTCATTTCTGTTAGAGCATTGCTCGGTCGAACTTGCATGCGTTGCTATCTCAAGCATGTTTTTCAATGTTAATGATAAAAACAATAAGTCTTGATTTCTAGACTATTTGTAGATGTCTCGAACTAGGATATAGATAGTGTGGTTGAGCTTAGATCTCTCGGCGTTCATCTCTTGAAGACGAAGAACTACTAAGGGGAGCTTGTGGAACTTCTTTGACAAAAGGTATGTGGAGACTTGAACTAATCTATCACTTGGAAATTTTATTTCTGCTATGAAAAGGCGAGGGTACCCAAATATACTTCAAGCTAAAACTTTGGGTTATTTTGTTTTTGGTACTCAAGTTTTGCCCGACTTTTGAGTTTGGTCTAACATTTATCCATCTTGGTGTTTGGTACCTGGAAAAGACGTTGACCCGGGTTGACCACGTTAAAAATTGACTTATGTTTAGTAATTATAAAAAATATAAAATAAAAACTAATAAATAAACAAGTATACCAATATACCCTTAACTTCACAAATATTTACACAAATATGTAGCTTCCCTTCACCATTTTTTACATCTCCGATTACATAACTGCCTTCCAAATTTCATCATCTCTGTTCAACTAACATTTCACGAAACGAAATCTTTGTAATTCGGTCAATACCCATTGCATAAACCCTATGAAATACCACTATGAAGTCAGTCTTCAGCGGTTACAGATCTAACCACCATTGACATCAAATCTCTGAGAGTATAATCCAGGGTACCAATTTTCTCCAAATTGATTTGTTAAATCACTTTCATCAAATTCAGATTAATCCCACCCATTTTCAAACTAAACACACATCAAATCTTCACTGTCAATCAATCATAAGATCATCCATACATCGAAAACCCTAAAATCACAAGAGCATCTCCACTTCCTTGTTGTGAAATAAAAATCAATTCACAAAACCCCCAAATTCATTTTTCATTGATGTAAACCCTAATTCAATCCACTTTTAGAAATCCCCAAAATTGATACCAAATTTCATATCAACAAATGCCAATTGCATCTCGATCAAGGCCAAATCTTAATCAACCTGCGTCAGTGACTCCGGCAAACCCATTCCTTCTACCAGATGAACATCAACAATAAACCCCCATACGGACACTTAGAATTAAAATTTGAGGAAAACCCATCTTCGATTCTTCTTTCATATCATCGATATCTACTACCAACAAAACCAAACTCTTGTAGTTTCGAACCCTAATTCTTCTCCTCAACGTTCCAGGGCTTAAATCCCATCATAAATCAACAGCTTCAGTTTCTACACTGATTTCTCATTCGTAACAAATTTCATTTGTCAATTTAATCAGTAACAACTTCATCTCCAACGAATTCCCATCTCAGCAACTTTTAGATTCAATCTTTTCTGCACAGATCGACCCTCTCTACATACTTCAGTTCATTTCAATCTGCATCTGAATCTTCTATTTCTCGATCCAATATCATCAAGCTCTTCTGTATTTCGTCGCTCATCATCTCTCGATTTCAGAATCAGGATATAAAGATGGTTCATGGGGTTATTCAGTTGTGATTTTTATGAAGGCGTAAGAAGATGAAGTAGAAAATACACGGCTCAAAAGTTGGTTGGTATTTAGAGATTGGTTTTGTAAACTGGGTATAATAGTAACTTTCATTAATAATTAGATTTTATTTAATTTTTTAATATTTATTAAACAGAAGTCAACATCTAACCGAGTCAACGCGGGTCAACGTCTTTTCCAAGTACCAAACACCAAGCTGGACAAATGTTATACCAAACTCAAAAGTTGGACAAAACTTGAGTACCAAAAACAAAATAACCCTAAAACTTTTCCTACCTATAAGTCCTTTCTCCGAAAGTGATTGTCTATGGACTAAGTCGAGATAATACAACTAATCGGTTCACACTTCGTGTGATCGTCTATGAATACGAGATCGAGAAAATGCAACAACGAAGTATGTTTACTTGATACAAAAGTTCGGACTTAACCAAACACAATAGGATTGCTTATCAAGTAAATAGGAATTAACGTTTGTATAATTTACTTTAATTATAATAAAAAAATTATAATTCGGAATATAAAAGTAAATGACATAGCAGGATTTTGTTAACGACGAAACCGCAAATAAAGAAAAACCCTGGGACCTAGTCCAGAATTGAATACTCTCAGGATTAAACCGCTACACAAAATTACACTAACTTCGTATAGTTGAGACCAATTAACTAACCCTATAGTTCACCTAGTTCCTTCTGTATTCCCACATCTCCAACTTATAAATAAGTCACGTACTTGGAACAATTCCTTTGGTTCGTATTCCAAACAGTAAAGGAACAACAAATTTGTTTGGTATCAACTCTATTTAACCAAGTGATATGAGTCGGACAAAGGCTCTTCGGTTTATCTCAACATAATCTCCTTCATCAGGTACTTAGAATTATCTTATATTCAATCACCCAAAGGTAATCGATTAAGATTAAGCCAACAACACCTTTAATCCGAAGAATCGTGTTGATGCCGATCTACTCAATTAATCAATCCAATCTACCACAAGGATAAACCGATAATTAATTGGATCCTCTTTTACCGAAACAAGTATTGTGCACACCAAAAATTATAAAACCCAAGTCAGATCTTCAATATCTTCTTTGTCTTCAAAACTTCTTAAATCTTCAATAAAAACCTGCACACAATCACTTGAATCTCTTGTGATCAATCACGCACAGAACGGAGTCTGTTAACAATGGATTATCGCAAGATCGTCTTTAGAACTAACAACAGTCTAAAGATCCTGGTCGAAACTCTGAACTAGTTTGAGTGAATCTTATATCAAAAGAGAAGATTCTCAAGAATAAACAAACTAGGTGCAATCAGATTTCAACCACCGTTAGTCAATCAAATCAATCGAAAACAAAAGATAAACCACAATTATCTAGTTTCCCACCAACGGGTCGCACTAGAGCTTCTCAATCCCAAAGACGAATTTAAACTGAGCGTACGTAAGAGATTTCTCCTAATTAGGTTACTCTCCTCTCCGAATAGGCGACTACACCAGTAACAACAACAAAAGAGTAAATCTGTTGTTACGAAGGATTAGTTTGCTAGAAAGGAAAACTTCAAGTATTTATAGACAAGGAAATTTGGACACCAAGGAATTTCCAAACCGAAAATATTCTCAAGATATTCATTAAAGAACAAATTCGGTTCCCATAATTCCTGGAAATGCTCTGTCCAAAAATAACGATTGAAATCTATCGAAAAATCTAATTAGTAAATGCACATTACTAATTCTGTAATTTACCTACAAAATGAAATTAATAACCTTAATTAAAAGATTCTTAAGTTACTTATGTTTCGATCCTGAGATTCTCTTCCCTTAGCCGTTAAAGAATATCTTTGAACAATTAAAGAAATAAACATTCACAGCACGTGTTCAAAGTTTGTCGTCATCTTAATTTTGTAAGTTCTCTTTCACACTTACAACCTTGAAACCGATTTTCCACGTTTCCAAACAAGTTTATAATTGGTTCATATGACTTTACAGAATTATGTGATTTATCAAACCAACATTCAATCACAATAATGGGTTTACGGTTCTACCAAAACAAGTTGCGGTTCTACCTCCATGTGAGTATTGTGCATAGTCACACTAGCTTTCCAAAAATTCGGTTGACTAGGTACTAGGATCGGTTCCCCGCATATATATGGTATCTAACTTATATGTGTTTCACGTGTCCATAGGATCGGTTCCTCTTTGCCTAAAAACATGTTGCACATGTCCATATGATCAGTTCCCCTTTCTGCTATAAACCTTGCTGCACCCCGTACAAGGATCGGTTCCCTTTGATGTACTGCACCCCTTACAAGGATCGGTTCCCCTTTCCTTTTAATTGATCATACATACAAAATCCGATCATACCACAGGTGATTACTTAAGATCGGTTTTACTAATAAAAGTTATACCAATACATAAGTCAGGCATTTGGGAATAGTTCTACCAAGAACACAACAAGTTGTGAGCGGTTATACTCTATCACACATATTGGTTGTTCATAAGATATGCAATGAATAACAAAACCAATTCACAAACAAGTTTATGAACTTACTTCCTTGGAACACATGTAAACATTGTTCTTTAGGATGAAATCCTCACTTCATACCCATACATAATCACAATAGCATTCAAATGATTATGGTGATGTCTTATCTACAAAGTTTAATAGTTAAGCAATAAACCTCGTATTGTATTCCTTAATACTATGTCTATCTAGAGTCCACATATGCTTCGCAGTTATGTGTTCAATATGCCCGACTTGAAAGATATGTTAGGGAATGAAACAGTTCAAGTCAAATATCACTAACCTCAAGTGGAAGGATGATCGTTGTCGTTGTAGCTCCTTGATTCTTCACATCTTCAAGTATTTGCAATACTTGTAATGTCTCATATCCTAATACTTTCAAGCTAACTTATACGAAGTTGACTCTAGTACATAATCAAGTGACTCTTAACATGAGTTTTGATTCACTAAAATATGACAACCAAACTTGACATACCAACGCTTGGTGGGTTCAACCGAGCAATGCTCTAACAATCTTCCCCTTTGTCAATTTTAGTGACAAAACTCTTACATCATATGGATAAACAAATTACAAGAATTCATTATAATTCGCTTGATTCCCGATTCAACAGCACAGTAAAACTGCTTACGTTCAATCCTTGAAAATGCCGATGTTGACATTATAATAACAAAGTTAATACTCCCCCTAAGAAAGATAGGTAGATATTCAATCCACACGTCTTTGTTATACCAATTTATATGACATGTTACTCCCCCTTAGTCTGTGCTTTCACTCTTTCGTTAGATAAAACATTCAAGTACCAATGTTCTTTTCCCTAGCGATGCCAATAAATATAAAATCAATGCCAACAATACCTGTTTACTCCGTATATTTCTCCCCCTTTTTGTCACAAAAATGACAAAGAAACGAAAAAATAAAGGACAACACGAAAAGAATCTTACAAATCTAATAGACTTGCAAACCTGTAGAGTTAGGCACGAGGGTTCCACACATCACGTTCTGATAACCAATATCAAAACCGAAACTACAAGTAGTCTTATTTTGATATGTTACCAAGGAAACAATTGTCTGAAACAATATTTCCAATTTAGTTTAGCAAACCAAAAACAAATAATCACATTAGTCCCTTTGATAAACCTATTGTTCAAAAAAAATCGCTTAATTCGTTAAGACCAAAGTAAAGATAAACTCCATTTTTCTCATCAGGTTCTAATTATCCATAAAGTTAGACCTTTCAATTTTAAACAAGACAAGTACTAGGTTAGTTAACTATCATTCCGTGTTTAGACATTCGATTAGACTTGAATAACCGAAACCTCACTTTGATAGAACAAACTAAGATCATAATTAACTTAGTTTCTTATCCGGAATCGAATTGGACTAAACAACTCATCCCGTACACAAATTATTTCCTTAAGACATAAATAATTCATACAAACCAAAATTAAATCAACTTGCATAATTATTCACCTCAACCGGAAGCAAATTGAAACAACATAGACATTAAAAATACCGCAATTGCACCGTAATTTTGTAAGCTTAAACAATTGATACCATACAAAAGCAAGATAACAATGGTTTTTCTTAACCGGAACCAATTGAACCACACATACATCAATTGTACCGAAATTTTTTAAGCCTAAACAATTGATACCACACAATAAAGTAAGATAACAATAGTTTTTCTTAACCGGAATCAATTGAAACACACATCCACACACACATCATGGAATAAATATCAATTGAACCGAAATTTTGTTAAGAAAAAGCAACAAATATATATAATGTAAACTCGGGCTTTTATTAAACAGGAAAACGATTAACTAACAAGATTGTTACCTCAAATTTCGCATCCGCTTCTCCAATATGATAGCATCTTCGTCTAGGGAGAATTCACTACACCACATCCTGGTTTTTGCAACGCCTGAATTTTTGATATGCAACGGATATAAACGTTGCACACGGAGCAACTGGAATATACGTTGCACAATAAAATATCTGTTGCATCATTTATAATTTAACTCATAATAACCGAGAGTAATTTGTGCACCGTTGATATAGGTAGTGATCCAAGGGTTATTCTAAATTGGGTTATTTCAAGGATTTTTATTTATTTATCTGTTTTTGTTTCAACTTAAAAATATTTTATTTGGATTTGAGGAGTGAATAAAATCCTCCTTATTTATCTCTTTTTCTTATCTTCCTCATAAACTCCCTTCTGAAAATCTCAGAGATCCGGTCTCAACTCTCACAAATCAAAGACTAATCCTAATCCCATCTCAAAATCAAAACCCATGTATCAGATCTAAAAGAAAACCCCTCTTTATAACCCTGGATTTAACCAAAAACAAACCCTCATCTCATTTCAGCTCACTTATTTTCTGTATGAGAAGGAGATTTATAGCCTTCATATCCATACAACTCTCATCACCGAGTCAAGCCTGCCTGATTTCATAACCTAATCCCAACCGCATCTTTGATTCAAAACCCATCTCAGAATCAAAATTTTATATCGCCTAATTTTGTAACCCTATGTTTATAAATCAAACATAATCTTCCAATAATCCAATTTTTTTAAAACCCTACATATCAGAAATCAAGGGTTTTATCTCAACAAAACCCCCATGTATTTTTTTCCCTACTCAATCTGTTTGTGGAGTTGCTGAGGATGATTGGTGGAGATGTCGATAAAGTCAGTGTAGAAGTCGTCGATGTTACTGGTGGTGGTGCTCTTTTTTTGTTGGAGTTGATGGAGGATGTGTTAATGATGGAGGTGAACTTCGGTGTTAGTGATAGAGGTCAAATCCGTTGATTTGGTGGTGACGATGAGCATATTTGGTGGTGCTGGTAAGTGTGGGTAATAAGTAGACATAGTATTTGATAAATTGTCTTAGAGAAATGTTGGGATACCAACACCGATTAGGAATATTAGTTATTTTAGGAATGAGTATGTGTTTCCTTATTTGTTATTTGCTTAGTATTCAAGCTAGGTTTTCTATATAAATTCATAGTTTTTTCTAGCGTTTATGGTATCAATCAAATCAATATAATTAATGAGATTTTCTTAAACCCTTGGCTAATCCCCAATTCAAAGGATTTCTATCTTTTTTCTATCGTTTTGGTCTCGAATCCTAACATCTGGTACAGAGCCAGCGATCTAAAACCACTCTTCCACCCCAATTTTTTTTCCCCTAAACCATCTTCCGCTACTCCGTTCAAAAAAAAAAAAAAAAAATTACCGTGAAATTGTGAACAAAGTACGGTACCACCAAGAGGGCTTCACCAATTACTAGTCGGGTAAGTTTTGATTGTTGGACTATCTAAGATTTGCTGCTGTTCCTTTCATTAATTATCAAGCACAAACAATACAGTACCTCAGTTTCCGCGATAGTGGTTATTCAAGTTTTTGCCTCCTGTTAATTAGCTGCTCGTTACCCACTAATACCGGGTGAGTTTGGGTCCTTGTTCCTTCTGTCAAGCAAGTTTTTCTCTTGGACTCCGACAATGACGGTGAAAAACTTAGAAGAACAAATCGTTGTATTAAATAAGAATTTGGAATCAGTGCTTGCCGAGATGAAAGAAGATCGTCAAAAAGCTATTGAAGATCGGCAAAGGGCCACTGTAGCTTTGGAATCTAGTGCAACCTTTTTCCAAACTCAACAACATAATATTGCTGAGAACATCGCGGAGAAGAATGACGAGAAGGTTGACACACAAAATAAGAATGGTGAGAAGGATGACACACAAAATTCAAATGGTAATAATGGTCGAGTTGGTACTGCTCCTATCATTCGTGCAAGCCAGATTAATTTGAAATTTCCTGTATTAAATGGAACTGATCCGGAAGGATGGATTTTCAAGGCCGAACAATATTTTTCCTTGGTTGGTGTACAAGAGGCTAAAAAGGTAAGTATGGCTGATGTCCATCTCGAGGGGGATTCTATATCTTGGTATCGTTGGATATCTAGCTCCTTAGGACAATTAACATGGGAACAGTTTTATCATACAATTCGAGCACGTTTTAGTTCACGGAAATATACTGATCCATGTGCCAGCCTCTCTAAGTTAGGGCAAACAGGTTCAGCTCGTGAGTTCATTACTGAATTGGAAAAATTGCTTAACTTTGTTCCCGATATGCCAGAGTCACATCAAATTAGCATTTTTCTTTCGGGACTTCGTGAAGATATAAGTGCAGGTGTTCGTATGCTTCGTCCTTCGAGCTTATCTGAAGCTTTTGATTTGGCAATTCGTCAAGAGGAAGCTATCGATGCAACATCAAGGTTCAAAGCTACAAAATCTATACAAGCTGCATCAAAACCTGTTACGACAACTACATCTACTACAGTTCCAGTACGTCGAATTTCTAAGTTCGAGCAGGAAGAAAGGAGAAAGCAGGGTTAGCTTTCATTGTGATGAAGCTTATACACCTGGTCATTTATGCAAACGGGCAGCCCAAGTGTTACTGTTGGAAGCTGATGATGATGTTTTCATAGTAAACTATTCTAACGATCCAACTTGAGGACAAGTTTCGTTTCGAGGGGTTGGGGATGTTGGGAAACCAACTATATTTTTAGGCTAGATATATTTTAGCAAATTATTTATCTATGTTTTATTTTAGTTTTCATCCAACTTGAGGACAAGTTGTGTCTCAAGAGGTTGGGGATGTTGGGATATCAACACCGATTAGGAATATTAGTTATTTTAGGAATGAGTATGTGTTTCCTTATTTGTTATTTGCTTAGGATTCAAGCTAGATTTTCTATATAAATTCATAGTTTGTTCTAGGGTTTATGGTATCAATCAAATCAATATAATTAATGAGCTTTGCTTAAACTTTTGGCTAATCCCCAATTCAAAGGATTTCTATCTTTTTTCTATCGTTTTGGTCTCGAATCCTAACAAGAAATTTCTAAGTTTCGTGATTTTACTCATGTTAAGAAGAGAACTGCATTGAAATTTTCTGAATTCTAAAGTTTTGTTGTTGTTGCTTAGAAAGTTTTGATGGGAAGATTCTCACATTGAGAAAAATAGAGATACATTCTGTCTCAAAGCCAGTGGAAGTACCTGTAATGATAGACTGATTCTGCTGAATCTTCCAACAACACTTAGGTAATACCCCTTTTCTTTTCTTTTCTTTTCCATTTTTTTTCCTTTCTAGACAACCTTTGTTTACATAGTCTAATAAGGAGGAAAAAATAGATTGGGGATCTGTTTTTTAATACAATGCGGGAACTTGCAATTGATGATACTTCTACTTTGAAGGATAATGTTATTATCATCAGTGTGGTTGGAATGACAGGTATTTATTACTTTATCTAATTGTTAAGGTTTGTTTTTGTTTGCAATGTGTAAATGTGATTTTTGGGTTATAGTTGGTGTGAATTCTTTGTATAGCTAGGTAGTAGGTAAAAAATTGTTTGTGGATTGCTTGGTTCGTCATACAAGGGCATTAAACATATGGAAATCGTTTGTCAATTTTGATCCAACAGTTGTAATTTTTTAGGTGGTTGGTACACCTTGTTCGAACAATGTTGTACGCCTGTAGCATGCTGGACAAGACCAGATTGCTTTTGTTGTTTGGATTTTAACTAAACTGATGTGGCTTGTCATAAATTCTACTGTTGTTCTGTTTTATGATCCACACTTAAGTTTGACTATACTGATGCAATTCTGTAATGACCTGTCTCAGCAAACTCGAGAACTTACCGACTTGCATTGAATAAATAGTAAGGGACCACTGTTAACTGCAAATTAGAAATTTTCTCCCACTCGTTTTATAGATCCTTATTAGACTTGTGTTTACTTGATAGTGCCAAAATGACAATTGTAATCTATATAATATTATGATTTAGAGTTGATATGTGTGCTCAATATGAATGCTTTCTTATGTTCTTCATTTAAATATTATGACATTTGTTTGTTCCATGTATTGAGAAGGCTTGAAGAGCGAGAAGTTGACTTAGATCAACTCCTACTGTTCGTCTCCTGGTAGTTTTGTGACTCTTTGGTGTTTAGTTACTTATACATTTACTTTCTGAGAATCAAGGTACTGATGGTGTTGTAATATTTTTCAGATCCACTCTGCTGCAACCGTCTTAGAAGAACAATAATTTAGTGAAATATGATCAGAAAAGTGGGTCTTTCTAGGTAACTGACCTTGATCTTTTTACTAGACAGTACTATATAAGCCACGGAACCATATTTATTTACTATGCCAATACCATCAATGGATGATATCGAGCCTTGTTGGGTGTTCTTACCCAGCAAAAAATGTAAATATGTGACAGTGAAACAAGATGAGACTTGCGGAGCATTTAAACCTTGTACCTATTTCTGCAAAAGAAAGCTTGGAGAAACCCAGTGCCAAATAAATGTTTTGCTCGAAGGCTACATTTCACAACTGAAGCTTGAAGGCTCGCACTGGCTTCCAGTATCTAATCTTAAATCTTGCTTTGATGGTTTACTTGTGCATCATTTTCTCTTTGTAGAGCGCTGGATGTATTATTCTAGCAGTTTTCGAGATTGCATTGTAAAGAGGATGGGCGCAAGTAGCTGAAAAATCTTTGAACTTGTGCAAGTTGGTTGGTAAGCAGATGTAGAATTTATCAACTTCCTTGTTGTGTTGCCAGTGAAGTCAATATTATGGTTCAGATATGTATCGAAAGCCTGGTGCAATTTACTGGAAGACTCTAAGTTTGTGAAAAAACACCTTAACCATGCAATTGAAAGGACCATATTCAGTGTGACGGTGTCAGAATCTCATATTTCATCACACATCAGAGTCAAGCTTCCAAAGATCCACGTACGCGTTCATACTTCAGTACTGCTGGAAGTGTGACTTTTATCACTCAATCACAAAGCCGGGACTGTAGTCTCTCTGTCCATCTGAGTTTATATAGAAGTTTATGTTTTGGGAATAATCAACGTAAGCGACATGATTTTTTTTTGTCCACCAGTCTGTTTAGGATTTCTTAGAGTACTTGAAATAAAACTAAGTTTTTTTCTCTGCAGTACTTCAATCAGATCTTAGCTGTTGTACTTGAGGTGCTTGGCGATTCTGTTACCTCAATTAGGGAATTTGCTCTTTCTGTGATGGTTCAAACTTCAAATGCTTAATTATCAGGTTAGTGACATCTTGTTCTGCTACTTTGTTAGTTGGCTTGGTTAGTTTATAATGAAGCTCATCCATTATATGGAAGATTGAGGTTGGAATTTTTAGCGTCATGCTTCTTACTGTATGAGTAATAATTCTCATTTCATTTGTCATTAGGTTTCAAGTGAAGCAAAGAAGTGTTTAACATTAGTTTTGTCTCAGTATGATCCATTCATATGCCTAACTGTAAGTTAATATGTTTCATGTGTATAAACTTTCCAGTATTTCCTAGTAAAACCTACTTTAGCTGTGCCTAAACACTTCTCATTTAATTGAGGTTTTGCAGGTTACTATGCCATTATTAGTCAGTGAAGATGAGAAGACTCTCATTACTTGCATTAACTGTCTGACCAAGGTATCTTTTGTTCAGCTCTTGTTACATACCCCTATGTGCTTCCTGAATATCCTAATATTTCTGCTGAATTTTTTGACCTGATGTGATATATAGCACAAGTAAATTAATAATAATTTTTTTTACCAGGTGTGAAATTGAATTATCCTACTCAATGGTTTCGCAGGCTGGAAGATCACACTTCTACGGTTAGAGCCTTAGCTTAGTGCCCATTCCAGGCTTACTTGCTTGCTTCTGGTGGAGGTGCAGCTGATGGATGGTAGTTAACCTTTTTAAGTTAACTTGAATATATCCTTAACGAGTTTCGAAACCCAAACCTAGGTGCTATAAATTCTGTAAGTTCTGTTGCTTATTGGAAAGAGTTGTCTATTTTAAGTTTTGTAAAATGCAATTTCACAACCAATTGTATGCACCGACCAATCAAAAACTCTGAATTGCCAGGGGTTAAATTATGAGGGCATTGGTAGTGCTGGTGTGAAAAAGATTGTTAAGTATAAAGCTTATTAAAAACTGAAGCTGACTGATTTATATTAACTGATGTTTGATCTTTCAAATTCAGAAACTTGGGTTCTTGAGCTAAGTTAGGTAATCTGAAATTTAGTGGTATTCTGTAGATTGTTGTTTCTTTTTCAAATCACCCCCATTTATTCTATGGGTTTGTGTTTACACTTCTAGAGTTTGAAAAATTAATTGATGAGAAATTTATGTTCTTGATGGTGATGTAAAAATGATAAATCAAATGTTCTTGATGGTGAATATTCAGGTGCAGAAATCTGCCGGAATTATTGTCGGAATTTTTTTTTGGTACCTGTAAATAGTTTGTAACGTATATACATGTTGCTAAAATTAGTATAATACGTTGCCTAAATTAATGTAACCGTTGCACGAATTTAGGAATCCGTTGCTCAAATTGCAAAATAAAACGTTGGTAAACAGGTTGACCAACGTTTATACGTTTCACAAATTAATTTGTGCAACGGATTTTGGCGTTGCACACAAATTTGCTACGCCATATTACCAACCGATATAAGCGTTTGTTAAATTCATTGCAACGCGTATATCTGTCGCAAATCGGCTGTTTTGGTGTAGTTATTGATATCGAAATATCACCACGTTGTCATCCGTATGCAAAAACAAAAGAATAACAACACACCTCAACCTTTACCAGAGAAAGGTTGAAAACCGGTTTTAACAATTGCAAGCAAAAGTTGAAAACCGTCGAAACACATATGCTTTTATGCTAAACCAACACTGATTCAACATATTGTGACTTTTTCACATATTGTTTCTATCAGAACCCCTCATGATCCTTTGATAAAGCCTACCTACTAGGGCTAGAACTTAATCCCGCTAAATCAAAAAGTCACCCAAACCATAAGGGTTCACAAAATATGAGATCGAATATTAAGGTAGTAAATCCGAAATCAAACATCCCATAAACATACATAGCAATAAGATAAAAGCAATTAAGCACAAACTATGTAAATCGAAAACTATCACAAGAAAAATTACTAATCAAATAATTTTATTCATAATAGTTTTATTCATAATAAATCAATACAATCAATGAAAGAAATCAAAAATTTATGTCTATTATTCTAGATTAAGTATTACAGCAAATCACTTAATCTCTAATGACCTTCTGACAAGAGTTTTTCAAAGGTCATCCTCAATTTCCTCAATATTTTCAGGATCTTCATCAACAACATCTCGACTGATATCTCGGATTCTGCACACAGTACATTGGTTATGTTAACATGTTAAAGCATTAACCTTTGGATTAATATTCCTAGCATATTCCCTATTACCGATTCCAAATTTAATCAGCTTCCTTTGGTTACGGATAACAGTTCTTAGTAATGCTGCTTGTCTATGATGAGTTTCGATGGTACTGAGGAGGACTTGTCGAAGATTGATAATATCAACCTTAGCATCCAAACTGTTTTGGACAAGAAGATGAGTCATATCATCTTTTTCATTATCGATGTTTTCACAACCAGATTTCTTGAAGGCATTATCAAGATGTAAATTTTCCTTAGAAGTTATTCCACTCAAGGCTTTCAGAAGATGTGCTTGAGATCTGGTTTGAGAGTACATCCTTTTGTATAAGTTCTCTGACACTTTGAGTACTCATACAAGGAATACCTTTAACACATTCCAAACATAAATGTCAGCCTTAAATAAATAGTTCTGACAATATTTGAAAAAAGATTTTCGCATCTAATGTGTTACAGCAACACAATATTTTTTAAAGAGATTATCTCCAAAATCGGTATCAATAGATACTAGCTTATCCTTTTTACACAAGTTGTTGTAAGACAACCTTTCTACACATAAAGATGAATAACAAATCCTTAAGGTAGATTGTGTAATCTCTCTATGTTGAATAAGAGATATTAGTTGGATACCAGTTTCCCGGGTATGTGTGCTTCCTTACATCCGAGGATTGGGCAAGGTAAGGATGCACACTCCAATGCGGTTATGCACTGGAGGATAATCCTCATCATACACTTCAGGAGGAGATCTTTCTCCCTTTTGAACACAATCATGCTCTTCTTCGTGGGTTCTGAACCCATCCTTTTTGTTAAGGGAATTGCGAGATACAATATCCTTAATCACATCTTGTGCCCAGGATGGTATATTCCTTGAACTTGAACCCGTTTTGTCTTGATCTGCCAATCGACAATTTGCTAACGTCTCTTGTTCAAGACGTTCTATATGTCCTCTTAAGGTTTTCATCCCTTGTTGGAAATGTTTTTCTAAACGCTTGTTCAGATATACCTCTTGACATGTTTCAGTAAGAAGTTTCTCAATAAGGACCTTATTCCTTATTTGTGAGTGTTCCAGCGAATGAGTAAGATTTTCACACTCTATAGTCTGTTGATGAACTTCATTGCATAAAGCCATTTTTTGTTCCTCATAATATATCAGATTATTTTGAATACCAAGTGTTTCTCGCTTTCCTTCACATATTCTTACATTCATTTGAACAATAAGTTCTAGAACATCATCTAGATTGTCAATGGATTTACCTTTTTCTGAATTTTTTTCAATATGCTTAAAAAAGCTTTTCATCATTTTAGCAAATTCAGAACTCGTGCTAACAATTGAATTGAATCTCTTTTCAGAAGATTTATCACAATGAATTGGAGATGAGTCCAAACCATGTTTCTTGAGTTTCGAACTCACCCCTTTTTGATCAGGAACCTGATTCGTAATCAAATTATTAGTGATAGTCTTTTTCTTTGATTTTCGAAAATACTTTCGAGACCAATTTCCATTGGTTTTCCTTGAGATCTTACTCTCATTATCTTGTCTTACGTTAACTGAATCATCCTTTGGATTCATTCTTATAGGTTGGATCGCACCAAACACAGATTGTTAGATCTTTTCGTGTTTGCCTTCTCTGATACCAATTGAAAAGGCGAGGGTACCCAAATATACCTCAAGCTAAAAAATTTCCTACCTATAAGTCCTTTCTCCGAAAGTGATTGTATACGGACTAAGTCGAGACAATAAAAATAATCGGTTCACACTTCGTGTGATCGTATATGGATACGAGATCGAGACAATACAACAACAAAGTATGTTTACTTGATACAAAGGTTCGGATTTAACCAAACACAATAGGATTGTTTATCAAGTAAATAGGAATTAACGTTTCTGTAATTTACTTTAATTATAATAAAAAAATTATAATGCGGAATATAAAAGTAAATGACACAACAAGATTTTGTTAACGAGGAAACCGCAAATGCAGAAAAACCCCGGGACCTAGTCCATAATTGAATACTCTCAGGATTAAGCCGCTACACAGAATTACACTAACTTCATATAGTTGAGATCAAGTAACTAACCCTATAGTTCACCTAGTTCCTTCTGTATTCCCACGCCTCCAACTTATAAATAAGTCACGTACTTGGAACAATTCCTTTGGTTCGTATTAAGGAACAACAAATCTGCTTGGTATCAACTCTATTTAACCAAGTGATATGAGTCAGACAAAGGCTCTTCCGTTTATCTCAACATAAACTCCTTCATCAGGTCCTTAGATCTATCTTATATCCAATCACCCAAAGGTAATCGATTAAGATTAAGCCAACAACACCTTTAATTCGAAGAATCGTGTTGATGCCGATATACTCAATTAATCAAATCCAATCTACCACAAGCATAAACCGATTATTAATTGGATCCTCTTTTACCGAAACAAGTATTGTGCACACCAAAGATTATAAAACCCAAGTCAGATCTTCAATATCTTCTTTGTCTTCAAATCTTCTTAAATCTTTAATAAAAACCTGCACACAATCACTTGAATCTCTTGTGATCAATCACGCACAGAACGGAGTCTGTTAACAATGGATTATCACAAGATAGTCTTTAGAACTAACAACGGTCTAAAGATCCCTGTCGAAACTCTGAACTAGTTTGAGTGAATCTTATATCAGAAGAGAAGATTCTCAAGAATAAACAAACTAGGTTCAATCAGATTTCAACCACCGTTAGTCAATCAAATCAATCGAAAACAAAAGATAAACCGCGATTATCTAGTTTCCCACCGACGCGTCGCGCTAGAGCTTCTCAATCCCAAAGAAGACTTTAAACTGAGCGGACGTAAGAGATTTCGTCTAATTAGGTTACCCTCCTCTCCAAATAGGCGGCTACACCAGTAACAACAACAAAAGAGTAAATCTGTTGTTACGAAGGATTAGTTTGCTAGAAAGGAAAACTTCAAGTATTTATAGACAAGGAAGTTTGGACACCAAGGAATTTCCAAAACCGAAAATATTCTCAAGATATTCATTAAAGCACAAATTCGGTTTCCATAATTCCTGGAAATGTTCTGTCCAAAAATAACAATCGAAGTCTCTCGGAAAATCTAATTAGTAAATGCACATTACTAATTCTGTAATTTTCCTACAAAATAAAATTAATAACCTTAATTAAAATATTCTTAACTTACTTATGTTTCGATCCTGGGATTCTCTTCCCTTAGCCGTTAAGGAATATCTTTGAACAATTAAAGAAATAAACATTTACAACACGTGTTCAAAGCTTGTCCACATCTTAAATTTGTAAGTTCTCTTTCACACTTACAACCTTGAAACTGATTTGCGACACTTCCAAACAAGTTTAGAATTGGTTCATCTTACTTTCAAGAACTATGTGATTGATCAAACCAACATTCAATCACAATCATGGGTCTACGGTTCTACCAAAACAAGTTTCGGTTCTACCTCCATGTGAGTATTGTGCATAGTCACACTAGCTTTACAAAAATTCGGTTGACTAGGTACTAGGATCGGTTCCCCACATATATATGGTATATAACTTATATGTGTTGCACATGTCCATAGGATCGGTTCCCCTTTATGCTATAAACCTTGCTGCACTCCATACAAGGATCGGTTCCCTTTGACGTACTGCACCCCTTTTCCTTTGAATTGGTCAGACATAAAAAATACGATCATACCACAGGTGATTACTTAATATTGGTTTTACTAATAAAATTTATACCAATACATAAGTCAGGCCTTTGTGAATAGTTCTACCAAGAACACAACAAGTTGTGAGCGGTTATACTCTATCACACATATTGGTTGTTCATAAGATATGCAATGAATAACAAAACCAATAACACCTGGCAATTTATTTTTCGGTTCATAAACAAGTTTATGAACTTACTTCCTTAGAACACATGTAAACATTGTTCCCTAAGATGAAATCCTCACCTCATACCCGTACATAATCACAATAGCATTCAAATGATTATGGCGATGTCTTATCTACAAAGTTTAATGGTTAAGCAATAAACCTCATATTGTATTCCTTAATACTATGTCTATCTAGAGTTCACCTATGCTTCGCAGTTATGCTTTCAATATGCACGACTTGAAAGATACGCTAGAGAATGAAACAGTTCAATTCAAATATCACTAACCACAAGTGGGAGGATGATTGTTGTCGTTGTATCTCCTTGCTTCTTAACATCTTCAAGACTTCGCAATACTTGTAATGTCTCGTATCCTAATACTTTCAAGCTAACCTATACGAAGTTGACTCTAGTACATAATCAAGCGACTCTTAACTAAAATATGAAAACCAAACTTGACATACCAACGCTTGGTGGGTTCAACCGAGCAATGCTCTAACATGCTGTCTCCTATATTGAGACATAAGTCGTGTTACAATATAGTTTTCTCTATACACATTTGAGATTTCGAGCTGAGTATATCTCGCTTACATATTTTTCGAAATATGTGTTGGTAAGCTTTTGCTTTGACCAAGTTCATCTTATATCATGAGAAAATTTCCGAGTAACATCTTACATGGTTTGTGTGATACAATCATTTGGTGTAGGCTTGGAATGTTTCGATAATGATTATTTCAATATCTTGAAAATTGCTTTGATGCTAATAATGAGTGAAAACGGCGATTGTCATTATAAAAGAATGTTTCAATGATTGAAATAAAGAGTTAAGAATGTAACCATCTTTGGATATAAGCATATATAGTGTGTTCGCACATTAGCGTATAAATCCATAAACCGAGAACCAAGAGTATGCATATGTGTGTATACGAAATTGGTGAAGGAGACAAGGTAAGTATGCATACCCATACGCATACTGGCGGAAGTTTTCGAACCAAAAATATCTGCTGAGTTTGGGAATTACAAACTCCTAAACTAGTCACCTTAAGTATGCGTACCCGTATGCATACTGGCGGAAGTTTTTGAACCGAAATTTTTTGCTGAGTTTGGAAACTTAACAAACTCAAAATCCGGTTGCTTAAGTACCCATACCCGTACGCATATTTAAGCTGGTTACTTTGTAAAATCGGTCAGTTCATGGACTTAAACATTTAAATCATAAGGAATTCAATCTTTGCAAACCGTGGCTATAATGTTCATGATTGATTCAAGTGAATCAAACCGATTTGGTTTCGATTGTGTTTTCTATACAATTGAACAACTCTATAACTAGTTTCATTTGAGTCATTTAAACTAGTTATGGTTAAGATGAATAAGGTTGATATGAGAGTAATCATATGGCTAACCTCGGTTAACTATTTGCGAACCAACCTGGTGTACACATTTAGGTACGGTTACATAAGCCTAAATGAGGGTACATTTCATTTGTGTGTAACAAGCTAAGTTCGATCTAACGGTTGAAAGATATTAGCTTAGTTGAATCAGGTTTTTCATCTAACTATGAATATTGAATGCTTTGTTACCAAGGTAACTTGGATTGTAAACCTTGATTTGAAAACTATATAAAGGAGAACTCTAACAACTGGGAAACCTAATTCCCACACCTCCCGTGTGTTACTAGTTGCATAACTAGAGTCGATTCTCCTTCAACCTTAGGTTTCTTCTCGAGACCCTGTAGGTTAACAACTTGAAGACTTCATTGGGATTGTGAAGACAGACCCAACTATTATCTTTGTAGTTGTGTGATATGATCTTGTTGTTTCTATCGTGTTGAGTGCAATTGAAATAATTGGCTCGAGATTTTATATCTTCGATAGGCAAGATATAAAAGTAATCACAAACAAACTTTGTCTCATCGTTTGTGATTCCACAATAACTTGTTTCGCTAGACGATTAAGTTTATTATGAGGTGATTGATAATTCTAGGTTGTTCTTCGGGAATATAAGTTTGGGTTATCAATTGGTTCCTGTTCACCTTGATCTATCAAAAGACGGAACAAAAAATATTGGGTATTTCTATGGGAGACAGATTTATTCAATCCTATAGACTTTTCTGCGTGAGACATATTTGTCTAGTCTTCGACTTTGGGTCGTAGCAACTCTTAGTTGTGGGTGGGATCAGCTAAGGGAATCAAGTGCGCAGTATCTTGCTGGGATCAGAGACATAAGGAGCGCAATTGTACCTTGAATCATTGTGAGATTGATTAGGGTTCAACTACAGTCCAGTCCAAAGTTAATTGGTAGTAGGCTAGTGTTTCTAGCGGCTTAGTACAATGTGGTGTTCAAACTGGACTAGGTCCCGGGGTTTTTCTGCATTTTCGGTTTCCTCGTTAACAAAATTCTGGTGTCTGTGTTATTTCTTTTCCGCATTATATTTGTTATATAATTGAAATATCACAGGTTGTGCATTAAGATCAATTAATAGAATATCCAACCTTGAGTTGTTGATGTACATTGATTGACACTTGAACTTTGGTATTTGGTATCGTTCAAGTTACTCCTCTTAATTAATCGGACTCGCAGATTTCTATTTGCTGATTGATGATTGAATTAAGAGTAGAGATATTAAACTCTTTGATATACATTATTCTAGATTGAGTCTGACTGTCTAGTTGATTGATTCTCTAAAAAGTGTATTGGAGTAAGTCCTCTCAGATTTCCAAACGATTTGTTGGGTGTAGTTGTTAGACCGCCGCATTTTCAATTTCACCCCATCTACATATGGCCATATGGGTGGACATGCACCATCGAGAAATAAAAATAATCAAACCTGCGACATCTTTCCTAATATGAAGCATCGTGGACGCCTTAAGAGCATCCACGATTTGTGCCTTGATCAGATTGTCCCTGACATGGTCATTTCCCATCATGTATCTCATCCATCCATCATAAGAGTGCAGCAGGTTATGGAAAATCTTGAAGTCAATAGGAGAAGCTGGATACTCATTCTTCTGGAGACAGTACCTTATTACGCACTCTGGATAAATCAATTGAACAACCTCTTCATTCTATGAATCAGTAAGGAGGGTTATTACATAAGCAGTATGAGTCCTCATAATCGAGTAATGCGCTGCGAAGAATTCATAATTTATGTTCGGCATATCTTTGGGATCATTCGTACTTCCTGGCTTAGCAGCAGAAACATCTCCAGATGATATCTTATTTGAACAAGAATTCCTTACGTTACAATTCACTTTCGAATGAGTAGAATGAACAAGACGGAAAAGGTCACTACTTCATAATCTAAAACAGAAGGGCCATGCGTGAGAGTTTTGTCAAAATTCAACAAATCCGCTAGTAGTTGAAGTTACATGGGTTAAGAAGAAATGTGGATCTCACATACCGGAAAGAATAGTTAATGAAGACATATTCACGTAAAAGAAAAGGGTGATTTTTGGCCGCGGGATAAGTTAGAGCGTTGCTCGGTCGAACTTGCATGCATTGTTATCTCAAGCATATTTTTCAATATTAGTGATCAAAACTATATGTCTTGATTTCTAGTTTACTTATGACTGAGTCTCGGTCTAGGATAGTCAAGTGTAGTTGAAGCTCCAGACTCCATGGCGATCATCTTGCGAAGACGAAGAACTACTCGAGGAACCGGTGGAACTTCATCCGACTAAAAGGTATGTGGAGACTTGAACTTATCTATCACTCAAAAGTCTATTTTATCTCCTACTCTTGAGACAAAGTCGTTTAAGTATGATAGTTTTCATACATTCACATTTGTTATTTCGATCCGAGTTTACTCGCCTATCTTTTTCTCGAAATATGTGTTGGTAAGCTTTCGCTTTAACTATTTTCATCTTTACCCATGACGAAATTCATGATGACGTTTCAATCTTGAAAATATCTTTGATGACGATAGTCGTGAATAACGATTTTTATAACATTATAGAAGAATGTTTCAATGATTGAAATGTAGAGTT
The DNA here is from genome assembly GCF_003573695.1 of Papaver somniferum. Lineage (NCBI taxonomy): Eukaryota > Viridiplantae > Streptophyta > Magnoliopsida > Ranunculales > Papaveraceae > Papaver > Papaver somniferum. The sequence goes on along the minus strand of NC_039363.1, from coordinate 31,119,423 downwards.
GAGATTACCATCTATGGATATAAGCATATATAGTGTGTTCGCACATTAGTGTATAAATCCATGTACTGGAAGCCAAGTGCGTACATATGTGTGCATGCGGTATTGGTGAATGAGATAGATACCCGTACACGTACCCAAAGTTTTCATACCGAAAATTTCTGCTGGAGTTTGTAAGTTTGCAAACTAGTAAACCAGTCACCTTAGATACCCGTACCCACAAAAGTTTCCGAACCGAAAATTTCTGTTGAGTTTGTAAACTCAAATCCGGTAGCTAAGGTACGCATACCCGTACGCATACTCAAGCTGGTGATATCTCAAATCGGTAGTTCATGAACTTAAAACAATAAATTATAAGGAATGCAATCTTTCAAACCGTGTCTATATTGTTCATGAATTGATTCAAGTGGATCAAACCGATTTTGTTTCAATTGTGTCTATGAATAAAGACCTAAGAAATTGAACAACTCTTCAACTAGTTCTTATGAGTCATTTGAACTAGTTATGAGAAAGATAAATACGGTTAATATGAAAGTGCTCATATGGCTAACCATTGGTTAACTATTTGTGAGCCAACTAAGCGTACACGTTTAGGTACGGTTAATCAAGCCTAAATGAATGCATTTCATTTGTGTGTGTGTACAAGCTAAGTTTAGATTTAACGGTTGAAAGATATTAGCTTGGTTGAATCAGGTTTTTCATCTAACGGTGAATATTGAATGCTTCGTTACCAAGGTAACTTAGATTGCAAACCCTGTTTTGAAAACTATATAAAGGATACATCTAGCATCTGGAAAAACTAATCCCCACACCTCATGTGTGATACTAGTTGGTTTGCTAGAGTCGATTCTCCTTTAACCTTAGGTTTCTTCTTGAGACCCTATAGGTTAACGAATGAAAGACTTCATTGGGATTGTGAAGCCACACGAAAATACTTTTCTTGTAGTTGAGCGATCTTATCTTGCCATTTTCTATCGTACAAGTTCAATTGAATAATTGGCTTGAGATTATATCTCAGATAGGGCAAGATAAAGAGAAATCACAAACATCTTCGTCTCATCGTTTGTGATTACACAATATCTAGTTTCGCTACCATACGATTTAGATTATTGTGAGGTGATTGATAATACTAGGTTGTTCTTTGGGAATATAAGACCGGTTTATCAATTAGTTCCTGTTCACCTTGATTTATCAAAAGACGGAACAAAAACTCTTGGGTATTTCTGTGGGAGACAGATTTATTCAATTCTATAAAATTTTCTGTGTGAGGCTTATTTCTATCAAGTGTTCGACTTTGGGTCGTAACAACTCTTAGTTGTGGAAGAGATCATCTAAGGGAATCAAGTGTGTAGTATCCTGCTGGGATCAGAGACGTAAGGAGCACAAATGTACCTTGAATCAGTGTGAGATTGATTAGGGTTCAACTACAGTCCAGACCGAAGTTAGTTTGTAGTATGCTAGTGTCTGTAGCGTTTTAATACAGTGTGGTGTTCAATATGGACTAGGTCCCGAGGTTTTTCTGCATTTGCGGTTTCCTCGTTAACAAAATTCTGGTGTCTGTGTTATTTCTATTCCACATTATATTTTGTTATATAATTGAAATATCACAGGTTGTGCGTTGTATCGATCAATTGTGAAATCCAACCTTTGGTTGTTGATTAGAAATTGATTGATCCTTGGATATTGGTCTTTGGTACCATCCAAATTTATATTCTTGTATTTAATCAAGACTCGCAGATTTGGTTGAGTAAGAATTAAATCAAGAGATGGAGATATAATACTTTGATATACTTTTCTATTTATTGAGTCTAACTCTCTAGTTGATTCTCATAAAAGTATATTGGAGTTTGTCCATATAGATTGCTAATCAAAATATTGTATGAGGTTTTTAGACCCCCGGTTTTTCAATTGGTATCAGAGCAGGCAAACTCGTTCAAGACCTCAAAAGTCTGAGTTTGTAGCGATTTGACTCTATGGACAGAGGTGTTATCTCCATTAACGTACCGCCAGTCTTCGATGGCTCTAATTACTTATGGTGGAAAATTTCTATGCGAGCTTTTCTTCAAGCGCGTGATTTTCAATCATGGGTATATGTTGTTAATGTCTATGATACTCCCGTTGTTTCAGTAGGTAACGTTAATGTTCCAAAAAATATTGGCGAATACGATGCTGCTGAGATACTTGTTGCAAAGCAAAAATCTGACGGTTTGAATGCCATCATACATGCCATTAACCCAAATCTTAAACATCATGTGTCAAACTGCACTAGGTCTAAAGATGCGTGGGATATCTTAGAAACCGTATTCGAAGGTAATACCAGTGAAAAGGAAGTTAGGCTTCAAAACCTTAATTCCGATTGGGAAAACCTTTGTATGGCAGATGAAGATTCATTTGATAAGTTTAATCACAAAGTGTCTCAAATTGTTAATGCATCTTTTGCATTGGGTAAGACTATTCCTAAAAAGGACATTGTGATGAAAATTCTCAGATCGCTGCCATCTAAATACGACTCTAAGAAGCATGCCATCGTTGAGGAAAATAACCTGGATAATCTCTCCAAAAATACGTTGGTTGGGAATCTTAAGATCTTTGATCACGAGCATTCATCCAAATCTAAGGATGTTGTGTTCAAAGCACTAAAAGACACAAAATTACTTGATAAAAGTAAAAATGTGTATATCTCTGGAGAAGATCATTCTGAGACAGATTCATCATATGAAGATCTTGACAAATCGGTCTCGATGATCACAAGACAGTTTAGAGATCTTCTATTGAAGAGAAGTAAACGGTTCTCCAGAGATAAGGCAAAAGCATCAGTCAAACCTCATAATCGTATTCCTCCTAAAAACAGGGACACATATGAAACTGATGACGAGGATATGCCTCAATTCTTTAAGTGTAAAGGTTTTGGTCATTTGCTAACGAGTGCCCAAACCGTAGAAAATACACTGGGAACAAAGGTCTTGCTGCGACACTTGATGAGATGTCTGACAATTATGATTCTGATGAAGACAAAAAATCAAGTGTTGCTCTTCTATGTGAAAATATTGATTTTGATAATTGTAGCAATACCTACATCAATCTTGATAATATTTTAGAAGAGAGCCCAATCGAGATGGAAGAATAAATTGACCGTTCTTTTGGAAACCCTTTGTTTAATGTTTCAAGATCTACCTTATGCCTAGCATATTGCGTTTCAAAGGCGCCCGAATCATCTTTTGCGTTGACATGCTCCTATTGTTCTCTCAAGGGACATGAGTTTTCAAAGTGTTTCAAATACAAACACAAGATGAGATATGTCAACAAGCTTCAACGAAGAGCAGATCGTCTAGCTACCAAGCTTAAACTAGCGGAGAAAACAGCTGAGGTATGTAAGATCTTATCTTCCTCGAAGAAATTAGTTTCCAAGAACAAAACAAGACCATTAGAGAAGAAAGTATGGTCAAATCGTTTTGATAGACAGAGGTATGTGGATTCCTCCCTCTAGGAACATGGTGGACAAATTGTTGTTCACGATAACACAACTTGGTTGTGTTGATTTGTAAATTTTGTCTTATATGACTGATCAAAAGAGACAAGATTTTGTACCTCTCAGGCTTTAGGTAAAGTTTTTTTTTTATTTTCTTAGTTTTTAGGAATTTCCTGTCTGTCATTAAAAGAGGGTTATTGTCGACAATTCTTCTCTTTATAGGGTTGTGAGTTGGACGTGTGTGAACCTGTTTAAAGGTTTCAAAACCCTACATTCCTTTTTCCTTCTCTAATATTCTTTATATCTTAAGACTGCTTGTTAAGATTTTATTGTGAACTCCTCTCACAAAACCGTGCTTTCATGGATACTCCAAGCACCTTGTCTTCTGATGGGAAAGATATCAATATGATTGTTAAGCCATCAATCACTAAGGAAAAAGAGAAATCTCTATTGTCTCTAGGGCTGCACATGGGCGGGTATGGGCGGGTATAAGCTAAAACCAACCTCGCACCCACATACTGCGGTTTTTTTTTTTCATAACCAACCCCGCACCCACAAACAGCGGGCGGGTTTTGTTACCCGCCCTCTACGGGTTGGGCGGGTATGGGTTTAAACGGGTTTAAACCCGCTTTATATTCAAGTATTTAGAGTAACTTCTATTTTCCTTGATTAAGTGAGAAAAAAAAAAACAAAACCCCCAAAATATTCATATCTAGGAAGTTCACAGATGAAGATTAAGTGTTGAATCTGTTGATTTTTCGATTGTTGTCGATTTCTGGTGAAGATTCGAAGTTGTTGTTGTCGATTTCTGGTGAAGATTTCTGGTAATTGTCGTTCGTAGGTGAAGAAGAAGAACTGAGGAGGAAGAAGAGGAGAGGCCGAACAGAGAGAAGAGTGTGGAAAGTGAATGAGGGTTATCAGTTATCCTATCTACTAGTATTAGGGTTTCATAATGGACGACTAGGATTAGTTTTATCTAATGGTATATAATCTGCGGGTTTTTTGGGCGGGTATAGGCGGGTATTAGCTTAAACCAACCTCGCACCCACAGACAGCAGTTTTTTTTTTCATAACCAACCCCGCACCCACAACGGGCGGGTATGGATTAAAAACCCACGGACTTAGCGGGTACAGGTGGGTTTGGGTATCGTGGGCGGGTCTTGTGCATCCCTAATTGTCTCCAACTTTAAAAAGAAAAATAAGGAATGTGAGGAAGCCAAGATATGTTCCTTCAAACTCTCAGAAGTTTTCTGATGTTCTTGAAGAGTTGAAGCTGGCAAGAACAGAGATTCAGGAAATAAAGGATTGTGTTTTAAGATCATTGGAAATTCAGAAGGCCCTGGTTCGACATCATCAGCCAAGAAGGTTTATTGATATTAACCCCTATCTTCATGAACCATATGTACCAATGGATGTTGACGACAAGGAGTTCGGGGACGATAAAGAATTCTTCAAAGATATTAATGTCTAGTAGATATTCTTATGAGAATTTTATTCTTGTTTTGTTTAGAAGAATAACTAGAGTTTGGAATAGCCACTATTGTGAGTACACATAGATATGTCCAACGTTTTCATCTTCTTGTTTTTAGGTTTATTTGTTTAAATTCTAAAAAATTGTTTTGGAAGATGATGATTCCAGTGTTAATCTTTATGGTTTTATATATTGCAATATGTTATGGGATATGTTTGTTTGCGTCCGTGAACTATTATTGTCCCATACGATGTCAAAAGTTATCTCGTTTATATGTCGATATGCATGTATTGATAAAAGAATGCATGAAATTTTGACAAACAAAAGTTAAGCCTATTATGTCAATTCTTTGATGGAAGATAGGTTAAAATCTTTTGTTTACAAGGATTATGTCTATTGTATATGGTTATGCAAATAGTGATGGAAAATAGAATGAATCCTTGTATATTCCGCAGTATTGATCTTCCCTGATCCATATTTTATGTATATACTGTGTGGATCCATAAGTCTTCTTGTGTGGGAATTTCCAACTAAACCAATCATAGATTCGTTTGTGATTGTTTTGGTTGTGTATTCCAATTAGATTAATCATGGATTCTCTTGTGGTTAATTTGATTGAGAATTTTTGGATAACAAAATCATTTTTTTTTGGTTTTTGGTGTCCAAAGAAATCCTTTTTTCTTGTAAAAGTAAGGTCGCTCTTGTTGTTCTTTCGGGAATGACATAAAATGGGGGAGAGTTCTTTTGAACTTGCGCTTAATTTCCATATCTTTGTGGGGAGTGCGGTGGAATATTTGAGGAGTTATCTTGTATCTTTATAAACTCCGTGATGAATGCATTTAGCTTCGGCTTTATGATTGCAGCAAAACAAATTTGATATGTAATTTTCTTTGGTCTTGAAGTGTCTCCATGAGAATTTCATTGGGATCCCGTTTTCGTACCTTTACCAATTTTATTGACAAAAAGGGGGAGAATTAATATGTAGTTCACACTACAAATACATATGGTTTAAGTGTTTTATGGATCATTCTATAAGGGGGAGTGGTTTTCGTGTTGAGACGAAGTATTGACTAAGGGGGAGTGATACCTATCACCATAATATTGTTGTCGAAGTTGTGATATTAGAACTTTGATGCTGTGTAATAATACCGTGACACTGTATAAAAATGATCGAGAGCTTTTGTTTTCTCATTGTTATGGCTACACAACTTCAACAACGATGATGTTGAACTTACAACCTTTGGAATCATTGGATTACTTGGAAGTGACGAAGATTTTGAGTAATTTTGAAGCACCAACGAGATCAAGCATGTGGACGAGAAGCTACAAAGTTTTTATCTATTTTGTAATCTATATTTATTGATAGTTTTGCCACTAAAATTGACAAAGGGGGAGATTTTTAGAGCATTGATCGGTCGAACTCGCATGTGTTGCTATATCAAGCATGTTTGTGAATATTAGTGATCAAAACTATATGTCTTTATTTCTAGTTTACTTATGACTAAGTCTCGGTCTAGGATAGTCAAGTGTAGTTGAAGCTCCAGACTCCATGGTGATCACCTTACGAAGACGAAGAACTACTTGAGGAACCGGTGGAACTTCATCCGACTAAAAGGTATGTGGAGACTTAAACTTATCTGTCACTCAAAAGTATATTCTATCTCCTACTTTTGAGACAAAGTCGTTTAAGTATGATAGTTTTCATACATACACAATTTATATTTCGATCCGAGTTTACTCGCCTATATTTTTCTCGAAATATGTGTTGGTAAGATTTCGCTTTAACCTATCTTTACCTGTGACGAAAGTCATGATGACGTTTCAATCTTGAAAATAACTTTGATGACGATAGTCCTGAATAACGATTGTTATAACATTATAGAAGAATGTTTCAATAGTTTAAATGTAGAGTTGAGATTACCATCTATGGATATAAGCATATATAGTGTGTTCGCACATTAGTGTATAAATCCATGTACCGGAAGCCAAGTGCGTGCATATGTGTGCATGCGGTATTGGTGAAGGAGACAGGTACCCGTATGTGTACCCATGGAAGTTTTCATACCAAAAACTTATGTTGGAGTTTGTAAGTTTGCAAACTAGTAAACCAGTCACCTTAGGTACGCGTACCCGTACAAATACTCACGGAAGTTTTCGAACCGAAATTTTTTGCTGAGTTTGTAAACTTAAATCCGGTAGCAAAGGTACGCATACCCGTACGCGTACTCAAGCTGGTGATATCTCAAATCGGTAGTTCATGAACTTAAAATAATAAATTTATAATGAATGCAATCTTTACAAACCGTGGCTATATTTTTCATGAATTGATTCAAGTGGATCAAACCGATTTTGTTTCAATTGTGTCTATGAATAAAGACCTAAGAAATTGAACAACTCTTCAACTAGTTCTTATGAGTTATTTGAACTAGTTATGAGAAAGATGAATACGGTTAATATGAAAGTGCTCATATGGCTAACCATTGGTAACTATTTGTGAACCAACTAAGTGTACATGTTTAGGTACGGTTACTCAAACCTTTTTTTTTTTTTTTTTGATAATCAAACCACAAGTATTTCATTCCATAGAAGAAATGTTTACATGATGGTTTTCAAGAAAGATAAGTACATCAAAAACAATGAAACAATTACAAGTAGATTCAGCGCGCAAATAAATCGCGAAGAGAAAAAGCGATCTACAACAACGACAACACCCGATTCTTGTACATAGAGACTGGAGAAGGAATGGTATTCCAAATTATAATTTGACCATTTTGATTTGTTTTCTTCTTTGAAAAGAGGTGCTCCTATGAGAGAGGAGTAATTTGCCCAAAAAATTTTCACGTGTAGCGAATAACCAGGAAAATCTAGATCTATTTTTTTTAATGAACACTTGATCTTGGCCGCGTTAAATCGCCGATGTACTTGTATCTCGATAACGAATAACGAACAAATCTAAGGAAAGAAACACTATGAAAGTGTAAATAGAATCACCCTAATAGCGAAAAATAAAATCGCCCTAATAGCGAAGAGAAAATCGCTCCACTAGTACAAATCTTCACATTGGCCACACTTAATCACCGTGTCCATAGGCTTTTGGTCATGGATTTTTTTCACTCCAAAAATGTGGCATCAAGTGCCGAGACAAAAAGGTATCCCTATGGCTACATAAACTTTGAGTGGCTATAAAATATGATTAACCATGGCCATAACTCTAAAACCGTGTCTATATGGTACTCAATATTTTTTTGGTAGTTAAGCATTTTCACTATCACCGTGGCCATAGGATCCTTATAGACACACAATTTAATTATATGTGGCTAAAGTTTACCTTAAAGTCACGTAAATTTTATTATAGTTGTGTCCTTTGTCATCAATTGGACACGCAAAATTCATTTTATCATGGCCAATTCATGAGTTGCGGTCACAATAATTTTTCTCAACCATGGCCATCTCTATCATTTGGACACACGAAAAATAATTTAACATGGCTAATACATGATTTGTAGTCACGTTTAATCTATGGTACCATGGACATCCATATTTTTGGACACATGATAAACATTTTACATGGCCAATTAATAAGTTATGGCTACTACAAATTTGTAGCACCGTGGCTAAATTTTTTCGAAAGACACATCAAGTGTTTTGAATGTAGCTATTGTTGACCTTTTGGACACATCAAGTATTTTCAATGTAGCTATTGTTCACCTTTTGGACACATCAAGTGTTTTCAATGTAGCTATTGTTCACCTTTTGGACACATCAAGTTTTTTGAATGTAGCTATTGTTCACCTTTTGGACAAATCAAGTGTTTTCAATGTAGCTATTCAAAAATCACCTAAATAACCATCCATAAAAAATTAATGAAGACTACAATTAGAATTGCACCAAAAGAATTTCATTTCACAATATAATAAACATCTCAATCTGATAATTGTGCAGTAACCTTGAGAAAACAAACTTTCAAAGAGAGACTTAAAAGTTTAAACATCCAAATCCTATAGTCCACGACTATTTCTATTAATAATTAGGCTGCAGTCTTGAGTCTCTTGATGGATCTCCGAGACTTCAGTTCCCCGCTCTTCATATATGAAGGTTTCTTCTTCTTAGTCTTCTTAGTGTTTGGTTCAGAATCATATTCATCGTTTGGGTCAGAATCATGTTCACCAGGGTCTGAAAGTGGATGGCCCTGCATCAAGCCAGTGGATGTATAATTAAGGGAAAAAACCATGTTAACAGTTATATGGTCAGGATGCAGAAGGTAATAAACATGTATAATAAAGCAACTTACACTAGAGCAAGATATCAAAAACTCTTTATGCCAAGCTACTATAGATTTTTCAGCATCCTCTACTGTTTTGAGATGTGTAGATGGGACTGGCAAACAATGATTCTTTAATATCGATTTTTCAACCGTCACTCTGACACAATCATCCCGGAGTGGATCTCCATGAACCTTTTGACCTGGCACTGATGGAAGAACCGAACCCCATGCAATGATATTTATCAGTGAAGCATGAGCCAGTTTGCATTTACCAATATGCAAAACATAAATGTTATATTGAAATCAACAGATTCAAATCTAAAAATGCTTAAATACCTGTGAAAAGGACATATCGTTGAAAGTTCAGTTTTGTCTTTCGATTGAGAATTGTCTGGTGAACTAAGGGGTAGATGCTCAGATGCAGGAGACTTTTGTTTGTATTTTCCAGACTACAAAAAGATACGCTATATTAACATCAACAAAAAATGGAACTCTCAAAGCACTATATATTTTAAATACCTGCAAAAGAAACATACCATTTGGAGTTCAGAACTATCTTTCGATCCCGTAGACTGAGATACATGTTCAGATTCAGGGTCATTTCTATTTGTATTAGATTCATTCCTTTCAGTCGGAGAAATGCTTGTAACAGGGGTTTCAAGCATAAGAGACTTCTCTCTAATAGGAGATTTCTATATAGTGCAGTTGACATATTAGATACTGCAGAATTATTAGGAAATACATACTTAATCAAAATTACTTGGATGATGTTAAACATACCCGTGACTTTTTGCTTTTGATTTTCTTTTTCAATATGCCTTGAGATTTTAGCTGAGACATTAAGCTGCTCATCATTTCTTCTTGTGCCTTCATTGCTGCCTTCATTTCCTTCATTTCTGCATCCTTCCTATCTCTCTCCATTTGGTTCGCGCGTCTTTCATCTTCCAGTTGTTTCTTCAGTTCAATATGCTCATTGGATGCTCCTTTCCGTGGCAGGTGCCAGTACGTTGTTGGAGTCACTCCCTTGCCTATACATCTTACACGCCCAGCATGTTCTTCCCCAAACACAAGGGTGATAGAATCATTGCCTGGTTGTTTTGTCAAAGTTCCATCTTCCAGCTGCTTATCAAAATCCTCCTGCACAAAAAAAGAATTAAGGGATTAGAAGTGATAATCAATTAAAGCAAAATTATTTTCACATTTACTCAAGCACAAAACAAATAGCTAGATAGTTTCAGTCGTCTTACAAGCTGAGCTGCTTTTTCCCTAACATCATCGTCATCGTATTCTCCATTTTTGTTTTGATGTGCCTTCCTCCATAGTAAAGACCGTGAAGGATTTTCATCTTCAAGGATCTCTTTCTCATTAATCTAGTAATTATAAAATACACAAGCCAAATATTAGATAGATAATACTATAATTTAAACTGGAAATAATACTAATTTTTGATAAGAAACTGGACTTACTAATTTTTCCAACAGCCCTGCATACCCTGCTCTTCCCGTCCTGGTGGTTATATTTGTGGTTCTCACGCGCCTTAGCTCCCCTAATGGACAACTCCTGAGCATACAGATTTAAAGAATTTCATTCATAAAAAAGTTAGACTAATTAATGAAATTAATATCAATAATAATACTAAAACATGTGATATACAACCTTGCATTTATCAGACAACCTCCACTTTACGAACTCGTCCCATTGTTCTTGGTTCACAATACAACGATATGGTTTAGGAATAGTATTTAGTTTACCAGGTTTACCCAAATTGGGCACTATAAACTTTACATACAACTTTCTTCTGAAGTTGCGCAAATGTTCACCAAAATATTTCATAATTTGTGTTCTCCTAGTCTCCTCAATTTCATAAAACCGCTGCCACAATATGAATCGAATATTAATGGCGGGTAACCCAACAAAAATATAATTAAAATTGAATATAGATCAGCATATACATACCAATAGTTCGTGCCATAACTTATCCCTCAACACTGACTTCACTTCCTTCCACTTCAAGTGCCTGAGACCAACGTCTCGACGTACCAATACACCCATGTAACTAGCAATTTCAGATTTATACTCCCCCTTAAATCGACCAAGTTTATCAAATTCTATCACGTGTTTCTTGCCTTTAAATTTTTTCTTCAGCTTCTTAAGTCTAGTTAAACCTCTAACAGTAATCTCCTCAGACTCTGATGTATTGTTTGGAGCCCCTGTGTCTTTTATAGTTTAAAAACCCAAAATAATAGTAAACATTGTGTAAGAGTATACACATTCTACTTAAGTCCAAAACAAACAAGCTAGTATAACAGATCAAACATTTACCAGGATGTTCAGGACTTTCAGTAGATTCATCATCAGAACTGGAGCTATCACCATCGGAATCGGAACTGGTGCCACTACCATCGCTATCTTCGCCTTCATCCTCTGACTCTCTTACATTCTACAAGGCTTGAACCTCCAGGGCAGCAGTCTCATTATCAGCATACTCATCATCATACTCTGTATCCCAACTGGAATTCTCGTATATAGGCATATCAGAAACTGCATATACATATATATGATCCAAAAATCGAGCATAATGATGATTTGATTATAAAACATGATATTATGTCATAACATTTGAGATGATGAACAGGTCTGGTATTCAATATAACAGTTAATTAAAATGGTCTTGATTATGTCAGTACTAACTTGGATGAATGCTCCTCCTGATGATAGTATTTTGGGAAAAAAACTACAACTATTCTATAACAAAGAAAAAGGAAAGCACATCTTGAAATCTCCTTTTATACTGCTAGCATAACAGTTAACAGAAGTAATAGTATGATTAGATGCAAGAGCAGGATGCGGTCTCAGAATATCAAAAGAAAAAAAAGATGTAAATACAAATTATTTGTAACTTAATAAATCAAACAACAACCTATGTGTAGAACACTCTGTGTATGCACAGTCATGAAATATAGATACTCTGGAAATTCATGTATTGATTGATACTCATTATAATAACTAAATTATGCATAAAGATCCTAAGCATAACAGAGGAAAAGCTTAAACATGCATATATGTATCTAGACTAAACACTAGAACAATGGGTAATAGATTCATCCAGAAGTTCCCAAGAGAACACTAGTCTTCTTCTTAATAAGACATAAATAGGTGCATAAACCCTGCTTCCAATGAATCAAATATGAAAATAATATATCAAGTTTATTGCTCTTCTTACACACCTTGATTTATGTTCAGAAATCAGATGCATAACTAAACACTAAAAATTGAATCAAATATGAAAATAATCCATCAATTTTATCGCTCTTCTTACACACCTTGATTTATGTTCAAAATCAGATGCATGAGTAAACACTAAAAATTGACCGACTTTTATAAAATCTCAGTATCCCCATATATTCCCTTCTGTTAGAAACCAATAATTAAAACAAGATTGTAGAGCAACATCAGAAGTACCAATTACTCATACTAATAAAAAAAAAGAAAAAAAGAAAACACAGAAACTAAAATCAATTAGGGTTTTTTTTGAGTCAAAAATTAACCTTTGAATCAAAAATTAAGAAGTAGGGTTTGTGTCAAAACTTAACCTTTGAATCAATTGGGTCTGAATCAAAAATTAAGGTTTGAATCAATTAGGGTTTTAATAACTAAGCTTTCTAGACGAAGGAAAAATTGAGAACAAGATCTACCTTTGTAAGATTTAGCTGAAATCGGATGCAATTCCTCATCATCTTAGGGATCTTTATATCGTTGAACAGATTGAATAATCCCGCCCAAAATATTTTGCATTTGATTTTCATCCCGCTCAAAATTATTTAGGGTGAACTGAAAAAAATATTGAGTTTCATCTACGATTTCTTCTTTCGGGAAAAATCTCCTAAGAAAACACCATTTGATTTTGATCCTACGGTAGAGCTAAAAATATTTCCAAAATTGAGAACCCTTTTTTCTCTAACAAATCTCAAACTTTCCCTGATTTTCAGCCAAGAACTTTATCCCCCTCGGCTTAGTTATCTCCAGTTCTCTCCGCTCTGTAACTTTGGTTGAGGAGGAAAAATAAAAAAGAAATTTGAGGTGTTACAGAGCGTAAGATAAGAGGTTCTTTTCTATTGATCTAACTTTTGGTTGGGCTAATGATAACTATTATCCACCGTTAGATCTACTAAGGACATCCTATTCGATGTTATGTGGAAATAACATAAGTAAAACCTTAAAACCATAATGGACTGGACTGGGTTGGACTGGTGAGTTAAACCATGTGATCTAAAAAAATTAAATTTGATCAATACATTTTGTTGGAACAAAGTAAATTTGATTTAAATTGCATTGGATTTTATGGATAATTAGGAAAATAAGTGTCAATCCAGTAATGTTGGGGGAAAATCGAGGAAAATTGGAATACATATAATCAGGCGTGTAATCAGTTATACCGAGCCCTATCTGATAATTTCGACAATGATCTAGTGGTTCAATGGAATAACGAAAGATTGAGCACAGTTGGAATGAATTTGTTGATAATCATTCCTGACGAGTATGATCTAGTAATACTAACCAAAATTATGGATAGTTCGATTGAAGTGGATGGAAATAAATGGATAGATCAAACATAGTGAATATATTCAGTCATAATGACTATGATCGATTTATGTAAAATTGTGAATAGTTGGATCAAATTTGTTGAGAATTGGTCATAGCAAGTATGGTCGAGTAATAAAGCAACTTACACTAGAGCAAGAGATCACAAACTCTTTAGGCCAAGCTACTATAGATTTTTCAGCATCCTCTACTGTTTTGAGATGAGTAGATGGGATTGGCAAACAATGATTCTTTAATATCGATTTTTCAACCGTCACTCTGACACAATCATCCCGGAGTGGATCTCCATGAACCTTCTGACCTGGCACTGATGGAAGAACCGAACCCCATGCAATGATATTTATCAGTGAAGCATGAGCCAGTTTGCATTTACCAATCTGCAAAACATAAATGTTATATTGACATCAACAGATTCAAATCTCAAAATGCTTAAATACCTGTGAAAAGGACATACCGTTGAAAGTTCAGTTTTGTCTTTCGATTGAGAATTGTCTGGTGAACTAAGGGGTAGATGCTCAGATGCAGGAGACTTTTGTTTGTATTTTCCAGACTACAAAAAGATACGCTATATTAACATCAACAAAAAATGGAACTCTCAAAGCACTATATATTTTAAATACCTGCAAAAGAAACATACCATTTGGAGTTCAGAACTATCTTTCGATCCCGTAGACTGAGATACATGTTCAGATTCAGGGTCATTTCTATTTGTATTAGATTCATTCCTTTCAGTCGGAGAAATGCTTGTAACAGGGGTTTCAAGCATAAGAGACTTCTCTCTAATAGGAGATTTCTATATAGTGCAGTTGACATATTAGATACTGCAGAATTATTAGGAAATACATACTTAATCAAAATTACTTGGATGATGTTAAACATACCCGTGACTTTTTGCTTTTGATTTTCTTTTTCAATATGCCTTGAGATTTTAGCTGAGACATTAAGCTTCTCATCATTTCTTCTTGTGCCTTCATTGCTGCCTTCATTTCCTTCATTTCTGCATCCTTCCTATCTCTCTCCATTTGGTTCGCGCGTCTTTCATCTTCCAGTTGTTTCTTCAGTTCAATATGCTCATTGGATGCTCCTTTCCGTGGCAGGTGCCAGTACGTTGTTGGAGTCACTCCCTTGCCTATACATCTTACACGCCCAGCATGTTCTTCCCCAAACACAAGGGTGATAGAATCATTGCCTGGTTGTTTTGTCAAAGTTCCATCTTCCAGCTGCTTATCAAAATCCTCCTGCACAAAAAAAGAATTAAGGGATTAGAAGTGATAATCAATTAAAGCAAAATTATTTTCACATTTACTCAAGCACAAAACAAATAGCTAGATAGTTTCAGTCGTCTTACAAGCTGAGCTGCTTTTTCCCTAACATCATCGTCATCGTATTCTCCATTTTTGTTTTGATGTGCCTTCCTCCATAGTAAAGACCGTGAAGGATTTTCATCTTCAAGGATCTCTTTCTCATTAATCTAGTAATTATAAAATACACAAGCCAAATATTAGATAGATAATACTATAATTTAAACTGGAAATAATACTAATTTTTGATAAGAAACTGGACTTACTAATTTTTCCAACAGCCCTGCATACCCTGCTCTTCCCGTCCTGTGGTTATATTTGTGGTTCTCACGCGCCTTAGCTCCCCTAATGGACAACTCCTGAGCATACAGATTTAAAGAATTTCATTCATAAAAAAGTTAGACTAATTAATGAAATTAATATCAATAATAATACTAAAACATGTGATATACAACCTTGCATTTATCAGACAGCCTCCACTTTACGAACTCGTCCCATTGTTCTTGGTTCACAATACAACGATATGGTTTAGGAATAGTATTTAGTTTACCAGGTTTACCCAAATTGGGCACTATAAACTTTACATACAACTTTCTTCTGAAGTTGCGCAAATGTTCACCAAAATATTTCATAATTTGTGTTCTCCTAGTCTCCTCAATTTCATAAAACCGCTGCCACAATATGAATCGAATATTAATGGCGGGTAACCCAACAAAAATATAATTAAAATTGAATATAGATCAGCATATACATACCAATAGTTCGTGCCATAACTTATCCCTCAACACTGACTTCACTTCCTTCCACTTCAAGTGCCTGAGACCAACGTCTCGACGTACCAATACACCCATGTAACTAGAAATTTCAGATTTATACTCCCCCTTAAATCGACCAAGTTTATCAAATTCTATCACGTGTTTCTTGCCTTTAAATTTTTTCTTCAGCTTCTTAAGTCTAGTTAAACCTCTAACAGTAATCTCCTCAGACTATGATGTATTGTTTGGAGCCCCTGTGTCTTTTATAGTTTAAAAACCCAAAATAATAGTAAACATTGTGTAAGAGTATACACATTCTACTTAAGTCCAAAACAAACAAGCTAGTATAACAGATCAAACATTTACCAGGATGTTCAGGACTTTCAGTAGATTCATCATCAGAACTGGAGCTATCACCATCGGAATCGGAACTGGTGCCACTACCATCGCTATCTTCGCCTTCATCCTCTGACTCTCTTACATTCTGCAAGGCTTGAACCTCCAGGGCAGCAGTCTCATTATCAGCATACTCATCATCATACTCTGTCTCCCAACTGGAATTCTCGTATATAGGCATATCAGAAACTGCATATACATATATATGATCCAAAAATCGAGCATAATGATGATTTGATTATAAAACATGATATTATGTCATAACATTTGAGATGATGAACAAGTCTGGTATTTAATATAACAGTTAATTAAAATGGTCTTGATTATGTCAGTACTAACTTGGATGAATGCTCCTCCTGATGATAGTATTTTGGGAAAAAAACTACAACTATTCTATAACAAAGAAAAAGGAAAGCACATCTTGAAATCTCCTTTTATACTGCTAGCATAACAGTTAACAGAAGTAATAGTATGATTAGATGCAAGAGCAGGATGCGGTCTCAGAATATCAAAAGAAAAAAAAGATGTAAATACAAATTATTTGTAACTTAATAAATCAAACAACAACCTATGTGTAGAACACTCTGTGTATGCACAGTCATGAAATATAGATACTCTGGAAATTCATGTATTGATTGATACTCATTATAATAACTAAATTATGCATAAAGATCCTAAGCATAACAGAGGAAAAGCTTAAACATGCATATATGTATCTAGACTAAACACTAGAACAATGGGTAATAGATTCATCCAGAAGTTCCCAAGAGAACACTAGTCTTCTTCTTAATAAGACATAAATAGGTGCATAAACCCTGCTTCCAATGAATCAAATATGAAAATAATATATCAAGTTTATTGCTCTTCTTACACACCTTGATTTATGTTCAGAAATCA